>NC_089765.1:7803375-7828375 GCF_040412425.1 Macrobrachium rosenbergii | reverse complement strand
TCTTGCATGTCAGGTCAGTCAGTTATCACGTTGTTCCGTTTTCCTTGGGTCCTCTCTTCAACAAGGTACATCCTGTTACCAGGCTGGCATTCCTTCTCATCGTGCCTTTTGCATCTCTACCTCGATTGTCCAATGACATCGTCAATAATGAATCTTTATCCACTCATAGCTTCTGAAGAGGTATTTAATTAGCATGGAGTTACTGCGATTTTACTCCACTCTAGGGATCTTATCAAGTTGCGATCTTTCTTTTTTAATATACAAATTACCTTCTCGTAAACATTACTTTTTTTTTTTTTTACACATATAAGGCTTTTTCGTCATGGCTTCTCTATTCACTATCAAAGATAAGTTTCCCAAATCGTTATCATCACCACCAACATCTGATTCTTTCACCTATTCATCATGAAAATTTCCGTCTTCTCAAGGCACTAATTATCACAATTTCCAAACTTTATAGCACCATAACTTAAGACCCTTTTTGAGCTCGCCTCCAAAAACGACACAATTTAGCGCCCCTTTTATCGGGTAGTTTACTTTCCTGTGTGTCACTGCATTCCCAAATTCATGCGTTTATGCTTCGTAGCTCTGAGCACTTTAACTTTCGAAATGGTTAACGTTTCAGAGAACAGACAATTTTTTCAAAATACCATTAGTGGGAAAAATAAAGGAGAGGTCCTTACAGCCTTCTATAATCCACGTGAGAGCTCCTGTGCAACTATACATACAAATGCGAGTGGTCGTTGTCTTCAGTTAAAGATAAGTATGATAAATGATGATGCATAACCTACCCTCTCGAATAAATGTACAAGCGAAAGAAATTCACAATTATCTTACATGAGAGAGAGAGAGAGAGAGAGAGAGAGAGAGAGAGAGAGAGAGAGAGAGAGAGAGAGAGAGAGAACAAAGCCGCTCATTCGGAAGGCACAGCCAACCGCAAAACACATTCCAACTTTATGGTCGAATCGTCCTCTATTCCTCTATGTACGTAAGAAATGGGATGCGCAGATGGAGCTGCTGCCAGTGGGTGTGGTCACGATCGCACTATTAGGTAAGGACACAAGAACTTCACGGATGCAAACACGCCGAGATGAAGGTCACAGATTAAGACCCTTCCCACTGCATTACGTGGAAGGGTTCCCCAGTGGGTGAGGGAAGGGGGAAGGGGAATGGGTTTGACAGCCAAGCGTTCCAATGAAGGATTAAAAATGTTATTAAGATGGTATGTGTGGAGTCAGGATGGAAAAGTCTGAAACTGAAACAAATGTGGAATTACAACACCAGACAGGAGGCTGAAGATCAAGAAGAAAGATCGAAAGAAAAATGCAAGACATGAATGTGAGACAGGAAGGCCTTACAAAACCAAAACTAAAAGAAGAAAACCTCACTAATACTCGAAAACAAGGAAATGGTGGATACACTCAATTCAATGCACTGAAGAACTTTGTTAGAAGTAATAAAACTAAATATACAAATAAATATAATAGCCAAACCGCATACATTCCATTTAAGAACTAAGAACACCGAACTTCTGAAACATCACCTATGGATTAAATCAACACGCATATGTCGTAAGTACATACTTACAAAGTATATACTGTCAACTTATATAGTATCCTATTAGTAACAGTATGACTTGCACTTATTCGCGAGACTTCCCAATAAGCATCTATGGCAAAAACCAACCATCGTAAAGATTGAAGGTTAGAATGATTTTTGTACACCTTGCAATTACGGCTAATCTAATTTCAACACATCGACCTTATTTTCACTCGATTACAGAACATCGTTTAGACAAACATCACAAGTGTTTTCCTATTTAATGGATTATTCAGAAGCTTCTCGACAAACAACACGCTGCAAAAGCCTCCTGAAATAGCTAAATTAGTTCAGAGGATTGTACACTAAAATAATTCATGAACAACTCACTCACTCATTCAACTGTTTTTTTAAGCCTCTTTATATGAGTATGAGTACCGTCCTGTCAATAAAGATACATTTTTAGTAAATACACAAGAGGACTGCAAGTCACCGATAATTACTAAATAGAAATTGACACTGCGACCTACTGCAATCATTTTACCATTGCTCCCCCAATAGGTACTCTTCCAAATAAATGCACAAGCTAACATGCATTCAAAAAGTGACGAGTTTTCTTAAAAATCATGCTCAATAGGCAAGAAACCAAGTAACATAGATATGAAAACGTTTCTTTGAAGCTACTCAGGTGTGAGCGCGCGCGTTTTACTTCCACGGCTCACTACTTTTATCCTCTTACCATCATCCGTTACGTTTACTCTCCAATACCTTTAAGGATCAATCACCAAAATTATTCCTCTATCCAAACTACTATTCATCGTTCATCGGTCTGGGGCACTTCGCCTATATTTCCAGAACTCACTTTTCAGCTTTTATCATTAATAAATTCTTTCAAACTTTCATCCCAACAGCTACAACTGCACATTTCACTTACAACTCCCTTGTAACCTATAGCACAATGTTGTACCCTTTTTTTATCATCTCTTTATACTGAATTCATAAAATACTTTACATTCATGTAGACAAAACACACCTGTCTCAAATCCACCTTTACATAAGATGACTTTCGTGTCGACATATTTTAACATAAAAACTTTGCATCAGTTATATTATTTTTTACCTCACATCTCTATCAATTTTCTAACAAGCCTTTTCCATGTCCTTGCACACCATAAAAAAGCTTTTCCTTTTACATTAATGTTCCATAACAATTATCTGATTGGAATGGAATGGAAGACAGAATTTAGGCCAAAGACCAAGCGTTTGAACCTATGAGGTCATTCAGCAGTGAAATGGAAATTGGGAATAGAAAGGTTCGCAAGTTGTGCAACAGTAAGAAAACCTCGCAGTTCCACTATGAACAACTGATAGGAGGGTGGAAAGAAAAGATATAAGGTCGATAATATGAACGGAGGTACAGTAAAGGAATGAAAGGGGTTGCAACCTAGGGGCCGAAGATATAAGACAGATAATTTGAACGGAGGTACAGTGCAAGGAACGAAAGGGGTTGCAGCTAGGAGCCGAAGATAAAAGATAGATAATATGAAGGGAGGTACAGTAAAAGGAATGAAAGGGGTTGCGGCTAAGGAACGAGTGGACGCTGCAAAGAACCTAAGGTAATGCCTACGGTGCACCCCGTGAAGTGCATTGATGGCACTACCCCCCTACGAGAATTATCTGATTCGCCCATCATCACCCTACCACATACCTTCTCAGGCATACTAAGACATCTTATCCCTATAACTTTTACAGTTTCCTCAGTCACCTTTTCCCTACCTAAAAATTAGCAATTACTTCCCTCATCCATGCACCTGGAACCTGAACTTTACCTGGATGTACCTGGTTAGCCCTCAATCACACTACAGGCACACGTGGCCCTTTACTGCAGCCTGTCACTTGCAATCTATTCAGCGGCTGGTGCTGCATCTCTCTTTTTCACTCCTTACATGCAATCATTCCATAACCAACAACTATATACACACGGATACTCAAATCTAAATAATTTCCTTCCAACTTTCACAATCCTTTTATCCTCCACATTAAAAATTCTTTAGAATACTTGTATTCACAGAGGACTTCTTTTCTTCCTGACAGTTTCTATACATTACCGCTTTTTTTTGTAGACTTATCTACTTTTTCACTTCATACCTCTGCATTCACTTCCTTCAAATTCTTCCTTTTTTCCTTTAGTATTTAATTAACCTATCTTTACATCTAAAATTTCCACACATGCTGTCTTTTCCTCTTGATTTGTAACTGACGACCTCATTCATACTCTGAACGGTGTCATTTGATCATTTCCTTCCTCTTACACTGCATCTTCCGTTCATCATACCACAGCTTACTGTCATTCTCCTTCCTCCTTGTCTACCTACAGCCGCAAACAATCATCTCATTTTCTTCCAAATCTCATCACTTTAGTATCTTTGACCTTCGGCCCTTTTCATTCATCTTATATCGTTTACCTCTTCTTTCTTTTCAAACCTTCATTTCTTAAGTATTAATTGCCATAATTGCCATTCTCATTCCCTGTACTAGCTAGCATCATACCTGCCAACTTAATCGTGTCTTTCAGCATGACCTGCATTCAGTCCATCTAAAAAAAATATATATTTTTTATTCTCAAGCTACATGTTTCCTGGTCCATGTGAACTTACGATCACAATTTTTTCTGTTGCCACACTATTCTACCCACTCAATCTTGGACTACACAAATACTATCACTCTTCTCCTTCCCAGCTCCCAAGGCCCGTCATTCATTTTGGCTGTTTTACTAGGTGCCACATCATGTATTGCTTCTCATCTGTAACACATCCATATACATCCAAAATGCCAAGACTTATGATTTTGTTAAATCTTAGGCTTCTGCAACAGATGTAGGCTACAGAGTATGTATACACACCATTCACAAAGGCAATAATATGGTTTCGTGATCTTTTGCACAAATATATACTGCACACACACGCACACATATGTATAAATATATATATATGTATGTGTGCGTGCGCATGCACATACATGCATACATACACACATACTATATATATACGGTGTATATTTATATACAGTATATACTGATATATATATATATATATATATATATATATATATATATATATATATATATATATATATATATAAAATATACATTTCAGAATGATCATATTAAACCATGTCCACAGTTCTAACTGCCGTATACTTTTCTCATTTTCAGTTGCAAAGTGACCTCCGACTACCATAAAGCTTTTCTTCGTAACTCTTATACTCTGGACAGAGAGACAAAGTATCAAACACAGTCATATGATGAAAATTTCTCTGGAAGATCAACGCCCCTTGGTCCAGTTGTATGACGAAAGGTCGCAGAGCGACTTGATGCGACCTGACTCCTTAATCTGCTTCGAAACCACCCCGTTCGTGCCCGGTCCCACGGTTATGGGAGCGATTCCTATGCTTAGTAGGAAAGGAATGTAGAATTTAGGCCAAGGGCCAGGCACTGGGACCTATAAGGTCATTCAGCGCTGGAAAAGAAACTGAGAGCTGGTAGGTTTGAAAGGTGCAACAGGAGGAAAACCTCGCATTTGCACTAGGAAATAATTGTTAGGAGAGGGTTGATAGCATGATGGAAGAAAGATAATATGAATGGAGGTACAGTAAAAAGGAATGAAAGGGGCTGCAGCTAGGGGACGAAGGGATGCTGCAATGAACCTATAGTAATGCCTACAGTGCACCCTGTGAAGTGCACTGACGGCACTAACCCCCTACGGGGTCCTATGCTTAGGCCAGTAGTATGCCGAGTGCCCTCACAGAGAGCGCTGGCGTCTCGGAAGGAGAGCAGCATCCCTTCAGGTGGTCCCCCCGGGGAGAGGGCTCTCTTTTAAAGAGCCGAGTCCTGAAAGCCCCCCTTCCTGGGTTTTCAAGAATCCATGAAGGCGGCCACGACGGTGAGTGGCAGCCCCTCAACTCCCACTCGAGCGAGAAGTTGAAGAACCATCAGCTGTCTTTCTGAAAGCCTCTCACGTCCAGTCTTCACGAATACATTTACGAAGAGATCACATCGCGCACTTGATGGTAAGGTGAAAATACTATATTTGGACAAATGGGTAAGCCTACTGCAGTCAACAGGCCAAATGAAAATGTGTCTTAAATTACTTCTAATAATCCTTTTAACCACTACTTGCATATTTCCTAAGAAACGCTCTAAATTTTCTTTGTTTCTTGTCCATAACAGTGCTTTCAGTAAGGTGAAATTATGCAAATTTATTTAAATGCTCGAGTGGGAAACAAATGTGTGAGGATACAGCAAATATTGAAATGAATATTAATAGAGTGTTAAAATAACCTGTCACCTGATGACATTCAGTTACAGGTCGCCCGTACTGCCAAGCTACTCCACTCGGCAGAATATAATTAAGTGAACTTAAAAAGGATTGATGAAAAAAAACTTCTCAGTACATGGTTCAAGCAAACGTCTGTTTGGGGGCGTTTTTGGGTAGTGAGTATTCTGTCACTCATCTTCATCAATTTGTGGAGCAAATACAAAGTCGGTTTTCGAGTTTCAATGTGCATACGCGATCTTCTACGACATTCCGCAGTACTGTGGATGTTGAAGTTCCTTAATATCACTTCATTCAGTTTACTTATTTTTGCTATTCTTTTTTTTAAGTATTTGTTACAAATTTATTCCACATTTACTTTTCGCGTCTTTAAATGTTTTCCCTCATCCTACATATAAACATTAATTCTTTTTGGAGCTTGGTAGTCGATTTAATGTTCGGTTGGATCATTCCATTAAAATGACAGTAAAATATATATAAAATTTATTTAAGTTTCCTTTAAATAAAAGTAATGGTAACAAACTACTATTATCAGAGCATTTTTCACGAAACTACGAAAGTGAGGCCACTTATTTGTTAGCAATGGAATGACCTAAATTTGTACTGATTACCCCTAACGTCTGTATTGGCTTTCACAAGACCTGAGGTCCACACCGGACCACCTAATCTCTCTCACACCTTGCTACTCTTAAGAGTCGCTACAAAGCAAGGGCCTGTGCTGGCATATGGCCCGCTTTAAACTAAAAAGCGAAGAAAAAGAGGAAAAGAATTTAGAACGAACACAAACGAAGGTCAGCAATCACCAAGACATCCGCGAGTAGATTTATGTTAAATGTCAAAATAACAACCCATTCCACGCAATTCGAATAAAACTCTGACATAAGACTAATAAACTCGAAGCAAATTAATACCACCATCTATCCGAAATCATCTTTGCATTCTGCAGGAGCGAGGTAATCATTTCTTATCATCATAAATCTCGCAAGCTCATCACAGTTAAATCCCAACCAGGTGTGCATCACTGAGGCCACAGGTGAACGCACAGGAGATGCAAAGGCTACGAGCAACAATGGCACGAAAGATCGCCTTCAGTTAACGCTGTAGCTATTAATAATCCATGACATATACTGCATTTAATTCGAATGTGCTTAGGCGATTAATGGGGATACCAGCCAAGAGAGGGATGCCAACATGCATACAATGTGGGAAAGACGTACACGTTTGATGTATATAGACTCACATGAGACACCTGCATGAGAGAGAGAGAGAGAGAGAGAGAGAATCAAGTGTGAAGATGACATAGGCAATGTCCACCACTTGGGGCGATGGAGAGATTAAGTGCCACTATTGTCAGCAGGGATCTTGAGTCATTAATTTAGTAAATCTGACACGGAAGTCTCTCTCTCTCTCTCTCTCTCTCTCTCTCTCTCTCTCTCTCTCTCTCTCTCTCTCTCTCCCCCGTATCAAAGTAAAGCGATAAGTTACACAAAAAAGAAAAATGTAACCGATTAAGACACAGATTAGTATAAATTCCAGTTTATTCACTACGCCCGAAATCCTCGTGGATTTCCGACTGTCACATTGCAATGTGCAGGAACCAACAGAAAAAAGGATAGTAAGATGCCTCCCCCAGAAGCCATTAAACACTAAGCAGTTATTTCAACCTACAGTCAATTTTCAGTTTGAAGTAGACGCGTCGGTTCTCATATTAACAACTGTTAATAAACAATACCTGTAAATTATATTGTGTGAACTACATACAGCCACCTCTCAACTGAAAAAAAAAAAAAAAGAGCTTCACAGAACAGCAAGAAATTTACAAGAAAAAAGAGCTGCAATACAGTTTTCGTTCCAGCAAAAGGGACATATTCGTGTACTAACGTCATCTGCCACACAGGTGCATGACACAATCACCATGACGGCTACCATGAAGACTTCTCGGTGACGAATGGCCGATTTCACCCCCAACTTTTATCGAACGACCGCTCCTCAATTAATCCTACCCTCACTCTACTCCCACCCCTACACCCATCTCTCTCTCTCTCTCTCTCTCTCTCTCTCTCTCTCTCTCTCTCTCTCTCTCTCTCCGTACATCCTTCTCTATTAAAAGGATGGATCTTAAGTCCCCGCTGTGAATATCTATGCCCCAGAATGTGACACCAAAAGGGAGGATAAAGATGGCGCCAATGCTTTTGCCTCCTTCCCCTTCCATTTTCCCCCTTATCCTTTGGCCCCTTCCCCAACACCGTTGCTAATTCACGGATGTCATGGCAGCAACAGAGAAGAGTGAGGTTATGTGACGCGCTACTTTCTTTTCACCCTTGCTCAATGACCGCTATAGTCCCGACCTTCCTTGGAGAAATTTTTTTTTCGACGCCATTTCTTTCCGAACCACTGGTCATTCTTTATCTTTTCACTTTAAATCTGTTCTTCACAGACTCGAATGCTTAAAGAAGTGGAGGGAGAGGACCAGCATCAACTATGAGCAAACTGAAAAGCCAGAGGATAATGCGCAGAGGTGATTGAGTGCAGATAGCGCGGATATAGGAAGCAGTGAAAAACGGTCTCTAATGAGTAAAACCGGGCGGCGAGCAGCTTCATCAATTTCCATTACCCATAGCCAACCGCGATGAAAAGACGCTGGAAAAGAAGATACTTATCACGGGAGCGATGTAACCCATCTCCTTCACGTGAATGAGAGTGGCATTCTTGATGGCGAAGCAGATGAAACTCGAGGGGCCCCCGGAGACTCCAAACAATAGCAGTCAGATGGACGCCTGACCCCCAGAGCTTCAACAACCCTATTCCAGGTAGTTTCATTCCACCTGTAAAGCCGTAACATGATCCACTTTTGAGGAGCCTATAAAAAAGGAATGTTTACTTGTGCACTTTTCAAACTCCGGACAGCGTAGGGTTTCTTCTTTAAGAAGGTCGATAGGCAGCTTTTCATCTTTTTTCTTTTTTTCTTCCCATCCACACGGTTCTTTTCATAGCTGAGTGCCCCTCTCGGGTTGTTGCCAAACACGATGGAAAAGAGGAGGTTATCAAGGGGATTTACGTTTATAACGGTACCTGGAAAAGGATTCGACCACCCTTATCCATATTGAAAAGGTTTTTTTTTTATTCAACTTTTTCATTTTCTTTTAACTTGCCTCTGTATTCCCCTCTAAGTCTTGGTCTGCACATCATTTATCACAAACTTGGTCTTTTTCCATAAGAAAAAATCCCACAATTCTGGCTTTTTATGCTGTCACAATTTAGAATAATAAAAAGTCTACATTAACTTACTTAAGCTCTTCAACTGATTTTACTGCAGGAACGCACTGTTTTTACTGAACAAGGGTGAGGACCAAAAAGTATAATAATAATAATAATAATAATAATAATAATAATAATAATAATAATAATAATAATAATAATAATAATTACAACTGAATACTTGATAAATTCTTAAGCACTGGGTACAAGGGGACACTTACCAGCACAAGCGCAATCAAAGCGTGGAAGAGGATCCAGATGAAAAATGCAACCGGATACATTTCTTCTGGTTGAAATGAAATAAGATTATCACAGGCTCGTGTGGATACAGGTGGTGAAATTTCTTTTAAGAGTGGATGGACACTGAGTGCTCAAGCAGATGTTGTACAGAGTATATCGCCTGAGTAATTTCAGGTTCATTACGTATATTTATTCTGATGCGAGTGATGCCAATATTCTGACCATATGCTTTACGGTTGCACAAGGCCGGAAAATCTAGATAGATATGACCATAAGATCCAGACATCGATGAGTTCCATAGATAAACAGCACATGTGAGCTATAAGTAACACTGCAAAAATACTGATGAATCTAATCAGGAAAACGCCAGGCTCATTCAATAAGTTAACCCATCGGCCTATGTGTTGCAAGGTTTCACAATACCGCAGGCAGACTTATCACCATAATGCAGTGATTCACGACCCGCTGCTCATGGTCACCATTTTGCTCTCCCTGTGTCGGGCACTGCCCTGTCACTCTGGTTCAATTCGTGTCTCTAGAGGCGTAAATAAGAACAATAAATTTAATGATAATTGCGACGTAAGATTTCTTATAAGCTATCGAGCAAAATTGTTAATTATAAGTGCATAGTCAAAAACTGATGCTAGAGTTCCAATGCTGATGGCTTTATTTATGAGGCTTTAATATTTTTAAGATCACAGCTGAGTAATGTATGTAAAATGCATATATAACTTATCTAAGCTAAGGCAAATGTAACGATGAATTTCCCTGAGCAATCTTACACTGAATCATCCGTACTCTAGATTATTATATCCTTAAGTAAAGGTAACAATTAGTCAATACACACACACACACACAAACATACAAACATAGACATATAGATATATAGATATATATACATACATATATATATATATATATATATATATATATATATATATATGTATGTATGTATATATATTTATATATATATATGTATATATATATATACATATATTTTTTACATATATATATATATATATATATATATATATATATATATATATATATATATATATATATATATATTGTTACATATTTGTCAGGGATGGCAAGATGAATGAATATTGAATTTGAATTGGGCTTATGGGCCACTTCCTCAGAACCAAATATGTAATGAAATGCAACACAAAAATAACTTTAAGGTACCTTAGAGTTACATCTAAAACAAAAGGAAAGGTTGCCACGAAAGCCACAGTTACAATAAATTACTTTATTTCACACAATTCAAGCAGGGAAAATAAATCATGACTGGTATTCAATCCAGTAAGATAAATGCAACACTAAAATAATGATAAGTTCACAGTTAACTGGCTTTCAGAAAGAAGGGAATTATTTACACATTAGTAACACAAACTGGAGCCCTTGGCTCGTGAATGCACAGTTTACTATCTTGCAAACAGTTGCAGATGCAGGTGGCTTGCTTGTAGCAAGGTTGAATTAATTGTCTTCCAAGGCAACTTCTCACAAGTAGGTCGGTGGCAGAAACATGAGGGGACAAGAAAACAAGTATCTGGAAACAGATTTCCCAGGTAAAGATTCGTGCATGAAAGATTCTCTCACTTGCAATAATCTATCACAAATGTCACTGAGCAAAGGATTAATTCATCAATGAAATTAATTCATATGGGTAACACACAAACACACACACTAGTACTGACTTAGTATCGGCAAGGAATTTACTTTGGGAGATGAATTATGTGAAAAGGAAATGAGGAATTTAGTGAAACAGTAACTGGTACTCAACTGCTAATTTCAGACTTAACGGGCAAAGCCAGATTGCAAGTGCACTTTGCAACAACAGCTAGATGATCCACTACATCTTCATTTAACAAATGATGGGACTGCTTGTAGCCTGCGTCGCTTGTGACCCATTGCCAGTTAGTGGCAGAACGCCATGAGATACGGCCAGAGATTTGGGACTTTGCAGGTCAGAGGTCTTGCCTGCTCAGGAACTGAGCATGTACTGCCTTCACTCGGCCAATTTCTGGATGTTGTTCATCCTATAAGCCCTCAGACAACGGAAATGGCGCTTCTCAAGGAGGGAGCGCCCGGCATTCCTAGAAAAGCAAATAAGAACCAGCAAAAGGAGCGAACAGGGATGTAGATTTTGTGATAAGGATATAGAGTGACTACTAGTGTTCCTATTTCGACACTACACCCAAAAACTCGCCACTTGTAAGTCGGTCCATGGGCCTATCTCTCACCCCTGGTCTTATCTATCTTTTTCAAGGAGAGTCCATCTCTACGGATTCTTGGAATAGAGGCGGTGGTGGCTTAATATATACGCATATATGTTTTTCAATTCTGAAACTTTTTTCATTTTAGTAAATCTGTGAGATACAGTGTAATACACAAAACTATTCGAGACTAAATTAGTATTCTCGTTAATGTCTTGCATTTGTGGCCAGTCAGAGAGAGAGAGAGAGAGAGAGAGAGAGAGAGAGAGAGAGAGAGAGAGAGAGAGAGAGAAACAAGCAAGCTGGCACTAGAATCAAATATTCACTCTGTTTGTTTCCTAATCCATTCTAGTAGTAACGGCAGTTGTATCTGCAGCAACTAAAAACCTTTCAGATATTAGTCACTCATATTACATACAGCATGAAAATAGGATTCAAAAGTGGTGATTACAATCAGTGACTCTCTCTCTCTCTCTCTCTCTCTCTCTCTCTCTCTCTCTCTCTCTCTCTCTCTCTCTCTCTCTCTCTCTCCATCTTACACACAATCACACACACACATATACATACACATTATTACACACATATATATATATATATATATATATATATATATATATATATATATATATATATATATATATATATATAATGTTCTACCCTCTACAGGTGGCTAAAGTGGAAAATCATAAACTTTCTCATTCCTCCTTTGAGGAATTTAAAACTAATAATTACGATCAATGAATATCACACACAAACACACACACATATGTATATAATTATATACATATATAATCATTATATAATTATATACATACTGGGTGTTTTGAAATTAGAGCCCCCCTCTACACAGTACAAACGGAAAGTTATGAAGTTTTCTGCTATAGCCTATCTCCAAGTACATTATTTTAAGTTTCTATTAAGCTATTTTTCATTTTACATTTCTTGTATTTTCAGACTGAGTGATGGAGTTAGATACAGCCATGACTAACGACTCAGAGGAAATCAGATGGATTGACCGAATCCGGGCTATATCCTTCAGAGAGGCCAGGGATGCTGGCGCATCCTTCATTTCACGTTCCTGGATAGCTAAATACATCAAAAGAGATGAATCCTTTGTTAAAAGAAACTGGAACAAAAATCCATATGACTGTCATCGCGAAAAGAGTGAGAATCTTGGAAAACATTGGCAGTTTCTTAAAGGATCGTGTTGAAGCAAGCACAGTGAACTATGATGGTATTCCAAGCCTCAACGACCTGCGAAGAGAGGTGACTGAAGTGCTCAGGGAAATGGAGTTTGAGTCTCAGCTTTTTTGCGATTTGCTGAAATCATACCCCTCAAGAATGCAGGCTGTGGTACAGGCAGATGGAGGCCACACAAAATATTAAATAACTCAGAGAAAAACTTAAATACCTGTTCTGAATTACTTTTGTTTTTGCCCATATCAATTTTAGTTTATGCTGTAGAGGGGGGGCCTCTAATTTCGAAACACCCCGTATATACATACATACATACATATGCATATCCTCACATATATATAATTATATATTATAATAATTCAAACATAAAACTTTCTTACTGGTCCTACATGAATGTTTTTCAGTTTCAGTACCCATCAAGAATTTCCCCTCATCACTGGATTAAACAACTGAACGTCTTCATCACGCCCAAACTGGAGGACAAATTCAATTAAAAAGAGGCAATGAACACTAGTGGAAGTGGAAGGGATACAGTCCAGTCAACAATGAAGCAAGTGGGTTATGGCACTTACGACAAATATAGTTGCGAATTTCAAAATTCGAAGGTTTCCCGAGCGTTTTCCTTCTTCTGGGCTTTACTATTTGGGTCAGAGAAATGTATATGGTGAGCACAGAGTATCTAATTTGCTCTGTGTTATGAATTCAGCGTTTTGATACAATAATCAATAGAACGTGCCATCTTATTATTTGTTTTAAGAGGAAGATGACAAAATGTGACTGAAAGGCATGGTTTGTATCCTGCCCGAAATGAGACGTTGAAAAAGGAACTTACTACGTCAGTTTCAATGTCTTAAATGATTTCCATAACTGGCAATCGCGCGACAAATTGCCTTTTTCTAATATACTACTTTATCACCTATATTTGTCTGTAAATAGTTCTTCGTTTCCTCACAGTACAATCAAGAAATTTTCTGCAATCCTGCCTTAACCTGTTCAGATAACGAACACACAACATAAACACCAAGTACAACCGGTCGATTTTAGTAATTAGGCCATCAATTCCCTACCGAATCTGCACTTTTTCTCCCCCAGACGCAAAAGGGCAACGTTCTACAGGAGACAAGGAGGTAGGGTCAGCGGTCTAGAATGAAGAAGTAAAAAGGAGGATGGATTCTACCAGCTTATCTTGAAGCTTTGCCTCCCGACCTGAGTATAATGAAAGTAAAGCGACAATTAACGGATTGCTCCAGTCGAACGCTCTTGAACGTCATGTGTCTTATCTGATCCTTACTGTCGTTTTTCACTTGGCGCAACATTCACTATCCTCAATAACCTTTCAAGGCAAACCAGAAACATGAAAACTACCGATAATTTAGCGTTGGGTGCTGCGTCGATTTCATGAATGCCACTGATATTAATTTTAATCATTAGTTACAAAATAGCAGTTCATGTTTTCCTTTTTTTCTGGATACTAATCACAGGTGTGTGTGTGTGTCTGTGTGTGTGTATGTGCGCGCGCGCGCGTAAGAATAGCCCAAAGCTGAAATGTTTATATACGGAAAGCACCTAAAGTATTTTTTAAACGTATAACAAAAAGTAATGTTACTTTCAGATGATCTCATTATTAGGTATAATTATCTGAAGTCGTCTACAGTGACATTAAAGATGCAGCAATTTACTCATAAATAAAATTGTGATGACTGAAGATACTGCAACATACAACTTCCGGTTGAAGTTTTGTATCGAAAGTCTTATAGATTTTTCTTTAAACTTACTCCAACTCATTCCTCTCCAAAATATTTATCATTCAAATGGAAAATTTGGTCAATATCTAACGAAATTAGAATAAAATAACTGCTCTCTTGGAAACAAATTAAAGAACTATCAGTCAAAACTAGTCGAGAATAAAACCATAATGGTTAATAAGAAACCCTCACCGGGGGAGCAAAAGGAATGGAAGAAAGCAAGAACCTCCTACCCTCCCCTTCCTCATCTTCCCATGATACTTGTGAGGCGAGACGCTGTTGGGAAAATAGAGCGGCTGGACTCCAACGGGAAATGCAAAGAGCGTAACTAAGACGATCATGCGTTTGGTTCCCCATTCAGCAACTGTCGGCTGGTTCGCGACTCCCTCTTTTCACGAGGCCAAATGAGGACACAAAAGGCCAAAAATTCCTCTCTCTCTCTCTCTCTCTCTCTCTCTCTCTCTCTCTCTCTCTCTCTCTCTCTCTCTCTCTCTCTCATTCATGCAAAGGCTGGTTTAGCCTGTCACCTCGACGTTTATCTACAATGGAACGATAAGGGACACGGAATAAAAAAAAAAAAAAAAGCAAACCGGATCAGGCACAAATACGTGAAAATTGCTTTTAATATATGAATACCAAGACGGGTGGGTTGGGGGAGAGGGAAAGGCTACATAAGAATCAATTCCAAAGAGAATAGAGACTCGTCAACCCGACAACGCCTTAAGAAGATGGAAAAGATCAGTCGCAGGCAAGATAAAAAATCTGTGAATTGGGGTAAGAGATAAAAAAGAATCCACATTTCAGGAACAAAATAACGTTAGCCCGAGTGACAAGCCGCTCCAATTCTACAGTTCTCCCGTTCTCATATGAAATGCAAAGATCGCAGTGATTCCATCCTTTTTGTAATCCTTCTGAATGGAACTAAATGATCCACCTATACAGATGCCTGTATGAGGCGAAGCGCCAAACAAGACGCTAACATATTATGCTCTAACCTGAATCACTTTGTCCTTTAAACATGAAGAACTCTAACACGATAATTATGATTGTAAACGAAAAGGTTACCCGTTCAACAACAGACAACGTTGTAGCTACGAGGTGCCAGAGAAAGTAGCAGCAAAAAGAAACATTTGCATTTGCAACGAACACTTGCAGATACTCATGAAACGAGGCAGCATCACAATATATGCAGAGTATTAACTATGTAATTAGTCATTTCTAGGGCAACAGGTATGGCGAAATTATACATGCAAACTAAGACTCCAAAAGTGAAGAGAAGAAAACAACCATGAAGAAAAGCAATGGAATTCATCTTTGTCATCCAGGGTGAGTAAGTTATTACACATAAAAAATTCAATAAATTAGGATCAGATTAAAAAAAAAAAAAAAAAAAAAACATAAAAGTGAAGATTCATGCCAAATGTAATTTGACATTATTATTATTATTATTATTATTATTATTATTATTATTATTATTATTATTATTATTATTATTATTATTATTATTATTATTATGAGTCGGTTACATATTAGAGGAGAAAAGTGCTTTTCTTATAGAAAAGTTCTCTATGTTGAGGAGAACAATTACTTTGAAGAATGTGGCTACCTGGGTAATATGAGCAAAGTTTTTTCTTTTAATTACTTACAGCCCCAAACGCAGACATTCGTTATATATTGCAAACTAAAACTGGTTTAATGTTAATCAAACAAATTACTAAGTATTTTCCGAAAAATAACGAAACTACGCTCTTGCAATAATGTGTAATCTGGACACACAAAGACTAATATAAATCTGATCAACTACAGCCAATATTAACGGTGTGATAAGTGAACACATTATCGATAAGTACTCCTTCAGCCGAAAAGCTTGGCCCACCCTGTCCACCCATGGTTACTGCCGAAGGGTTCGAGTTTCACTAGTGGGCTAATGCTTGCTTGCTTGCTTGCTTGCTTAAGGTCAGTTAACTCCTGACGATCCGAGACTGACTCTCTCTCTCTCTCTCTCTCTCTCTCTCTCTCTCTCTCTCTCTCTCTCTCTCTCTCTCTCTCTCTCTCAAATCACCTAGGTTATGAAAGGTTGCTTATGCTTCATCGTAAATCTTCGTCACAAGATACTCTAATTCATTAGAATTACATACGCTGATAATATTTCTCCGCCTAACTAAAGTTTCAATTCGAGTCATTTTTCTTGGAAATAATACCAAACAATCATTGAACTTTTTCCTAAGAGTCATACGATTTAATGATTTACTCATCCATCCACGAAGAATGTTTTAAGTGGATGGCTGATTTTATTTCTAAAATCTCAAAAGCTCGAGGAAACACATTTTGTTTGCTCCAATAACAGCAAAGTAAAGCAAACGATTCATCACGATAGCATTATTTGCAGTAAGGAAGCATATAACATTTCCCCTTCACATTTATCACTCAAAAGATTCTACTGTTCGCCACTTTGGCGTCAAAAGTTTCCAGCACATAAATGATGTACAACGAATACCAGGCATCACGGACTAGTAGCCGACAGAGAATAAATACAACATAACGCAGCGCAAGAGGTACTTTACTTGACAGGCTGCCGGGAAAGATGAATGTGACGAGATATGCACAAATCTCTAACACAAGACGGTCAAGCCAAAATTAGCTAACTATGGCGCCAAACAAATCATGGCATCCAGACTTTAGATCAGCGCGCCGCCATCCCGATACCAAAATCACATGGCAATCCGAATGACTTGCAAACTCGTTATATATATTAAAAACAGATACCGGTCACCATAATAATAAAACACAATACAGGAGTTTGCGGAAGACCCTGGAGAATATGATTCAAGGAGGCTTGCCTGTCAGTATATATAAACAAGATTAATTAAAATAAGAGAAAACACTACTTCACATATAACAATGGAAGTCCAGTCCTAGAGAACACTGAAGCCAAGACCATGCTTACAGACTTGATTGTGACAGCATTTCTTGAAGTGAAGCTACTTGGTGACAGGCTGGTAGATTTGGACGTGATGGATTCAGCGCTAGTAATTACCATCGCCAATTTCATGAAGAGGCCGTTGCTGGACATGCCTAAAAGATGGTTCTAGCTGTTAGGGGACATACGGGTATATGTTATCTGCTTCATAGGAAGCACTCAATCGGTCTTTAAGGTACCTTCCAAAAATAATTTCTGGTGCAATTATAAACAGCTTACTCCTAGTGACATTAAAAAGCATATTCAATCAGCATATGTCTTGCAGACCGACTCACACACACACATACACACGCACACGAACACACACGAACACGCAGACGGACAGATTAGTTCCAAACAATTTACTTCGCATTCAAGACACATGCAAAACAAGCATTACGACCTCAGACAAATTACAACATAAGCTCTCTCTCTTGTTACGTACCCTTAAGAGTATCAATATTATACTTAACAATCATGATGAATTTAGTATAAACATTCAACAACATAACGTTAAATAAACTACTACGAAAGTTTTCTCACTTGTTATGCACCCCTACAAAGATACTCTTTGATATAATAAATGTCCTCTTTGACTTAACAAATGTCTAAAGATATCCAACATGAGACCCTACTGGACCTGACGTCCCAGCAGACACCCCAAATGAAGGCACTCTGTACGTAATGGATCGCTGAGAGCTTGATCACAGTCATAAGAAACCATATGCAAGCGCAGTACCATCAATAAGCCGAATATGACGTGAAACATCAGAGACGATCACAAGGAAAGGCTGGAAAAACTGTAACATTTGCAGATGATGTTACCACAGAAAACCAGTCACACTGAAGAAATGCCAATTCCTGGTAAACAGGAAGAATAATCAGCAATTCATTTCTGCACTAGGTTAAGAAGTGCGGAACACTAACTCTTGACACACCTGTCCTCAGAAATGCTGACTTCCTGACTATACGCAGATGGCAGTGCAGTACGCCACCGCAACTAAAACCAATTGGTGATTTCATAAATGGCCTTGCACTCTCTGCCACTATGTACGCCTGGAGTCCCATGGCCTTCGTCTTTTGTCCTCAGCTAAAATAAGAACAAGAAACCATACATCTGCAATATCAAGGCTCCAAAGCAACTGTTTAGCTAATGCATATGCAAACATATCCTTTTTATTCAGTCGTTCTTGCGTTCGACACTACATCACGCCTCCCTTAGAACAGACGAGACCTTCCCAAATAATAATAATAATAATAATAATAATAATAATAATAATAATAATAATAATAATAATAATAATAATAATAATAATAAAAATCAAAGTTTCACAATCTGTATAAAAGCCAAGGTGTTTGATGTATAGTAAGATTAATAAAGAATAATTACTAACTACTGCTATCAATACTGGGTATACTATTTCTAAGGTATGGAAGAGTATCAGCTCTTCCTCCGAGACTATTGGGTTTTGAACATTTACTGATGACGTGAATTACGGCTTCCCTTTCATTTCGAAATGCCTGCAACTTTTTCGTGTTATAACCAGGATGCGTTCGCGTTCACTTAACATACGATTTTCAGTGTTTCACTTCCACTACTCCAAAAATAAATTGTAATGTACATGAGATCATTAAAGAAATGTCTGGTGAACATACTGTAAGCCATTTTTGAAGGGACCAGGTTTAATATGAATAATGTTTAAATTTAATCATCTAGACATCCTTATACATACAAACAAACACACACACATATATATATATATATATATATATATATATATATATATATATATATATATATAAATATATATATATATATATATATATATATATATATATATATATATATATATATATATATACATAATAATATTAATAATAAAATTCGAGCCGATTTTCTTGTTGGCCCTCCCCCGGGTGACAGTATAGGAGACATGACACCGTCACTCAACCCCTGCAAACCGTTTTTCCGGGCGGTGTAGGTAGAGGAAAGGGAGGGTAGGGGAGACATCCACCCTCCTCCTGCAAACCTGTTTGTCCGCCCCGGGAGGGCGCGGGGTAGGTAAAGAATTGGGAGGGTAGGAGAGACAGCAGTCCCGGGTTCCAGTCGCCAAACTCTTTTATATATATGACGTAAAACAAAATCCATTAACTTATTTATTTATGATTCTGAGACACTATCTGCGGTAAAATAATGTTACTAATATAGGTCAATGACGGGTCTTCCACTGCTAACAGCAGTATGTTTACCTGAAGGCCTAAATTCATGTGTGTGAGAGAGAGAGAGAGAGAGAGAGAGAGAGAGAGAGAGAGAGAGAGAGAGAGAGAGAGAGAGAGAGAGAGAGATCGGCTGCAGAATCATTCCCTCTTTTACGAAGCGGCATCATTAGCGTCGTCAACGCCGATTCTGGAAAAAAAAAGCCCACGAACATACAACAAATAACGTAAAGAAATCTTGGCTCATCGTTTTCTCCGGAATTTTGAGCCAGGTTCATCGGCGAAAGCAAGAGCTCTTTTATTCCGACGGAGGTGAGCTCTACCGCCTGTTCCGTAGTCATTACCGTCACACCGTAAATCATTTCCATTATCACCATTGTCATCGAATGTCACCGTGGTCACCTTTGTCTAATGGCGACACCACCTTTGTTGTATTCGACGCAGTCACAGCCACGGCCCGCACTCTCGCCTTCGAGAAACCCCCTCCCTTCCCTCTTGTTCAATAGCACCGCTAAGCTCCATCTCGTACCTCGCTGTGTCAACAACAACAACTTTAAAATATTTGTAATAATAAACACTTCGCCAGATAAGAGAAATACGAACTAATAATCTCACACACCAACAAATCCTCCATCTGCCTCCGGACACCGCAAACCTTCAGATCATTATCATGACGACGACTTCTATACGAAGTTATTAAAGTCGAAAGTCCGGCCGGATTAAGTCACCAGCCGCCTCTCCGACCGGCGCGATTGTGTGCCATTACGCGATTCAGAAAGGTATTTGCGATAATGACTGCTTTTTTCTCTCTGGTTTCTCCGGGTAGGGCTTGTAACAACTGCCTTCTTGTGTATTTTCTCTCGGCTCTACCAAAGGCATTATGTGATTTATTTCAGCAGCTGTTTTCAGGCTACATGAAGTCAGCAGAATCGCGTCGCTTAACCCAAGAGTGGCTCGTTCAAGAAAAAGTAAATGTCCCGGAATTAGTTACCTGCAAGAATAATTGGGCAATTACACCCGCCAATTAGCAATGGTCTGATCTACTTTGAGATTTCGCAAAACAACATTAAATCTCTTATCTCTCCCTGAGAGAGAGAGAGAGAGAGAGAGAGAGAGAGAGAGAGAGAGAGAGAGAGAGAGAGAGAACTGGGAAAAATATACTAAATGCAATGTGCTTTCATAATTTCATGCAATCATTACTAAATACATTAAACAAGGAAATACAAACACGCAATAAATTTCATACATGTGTTCGAGTAATACGGAGATAAATGTAAAATGATCCAGAGAGAGAGAGAGAGAGAGAGAGAGAGAGAGAGAGAGAGAGAGAGAGAGAGAGAGAGCGTCATCCCTTACGATTCATGATCAACAGCTAACCTGAGAAGGTGCAGCACAGCATTCAGATGTCCTTGCGGGTATCTCCTGTGAATCTTGGGAAGCTTCGAGAGCGCCCAAGGAGAGCAAAGAATGTTAGCCGAGGCAGGTATAACATTACACAAGATGAGATAAGTAAATATGCAGATGGTCCGGTACGTGATAATGACGCGATCATCCCGCTGAAAGAGGCTGCCCAGCAATGCACTCCACTGGTATTAAGCAAACACATGGAACGGCAATGTCGCAGAGGAAATCTGTAATATTGGACAACTGCTTAACATGACCAGAATAGATAAATTTTATTTCGTTGTTGTCAACAAACTATTTCATTTAATGGAGTCTACAAATGATTCTTATAAAATATAGTTTGTACTGATGGAAATTGAAGTTATTCGTCACACGTTCCTTTTCATATCCATGTTTCAGATTCCAAAATATTCTCTGGGAGGGTTGTATCAATAATAATTGGGAAAATACTATTTACTCTGTCTTACCCGTCTCTTAATGTTTACTATCCTATACGGGTGCTCTCATGTTTCCAATCTCGACAAGAACCCTAATAAGAAAAAAAAAAATCTCATTCATCTCCGCGGAAAAAGAAATATTTATCATCATAGTTCTGGAATTCAACCACAGACCTGAATACAACTGTAAACTCACACATACACACACACACATTTACATAAATGCATAGAGCGTGTGTATTTCGGCGTTCTGAAATGGTTTGGTCAAGTGAAAAGAATAGAAGACTGTAGATTGGCGGAAGTCTGTGATTCAGAAGTATTATGAGGATCGAGGAGAGAAAGAACTAGAACGAGGATCGAGGAGAGAAAGAACTAGAACGGTCTTGATAAACGGTGCGGAAAAGCTACGGTAAATAAAGGCCTTAATATCCAAGAAGCACGAGAATGCGTGCATGATGTAGAGGCGAATGGGAGCAGTGTGGTTATAGGGTAGTTCGATACCCTACCGATGTTCCTTCCGTGTAGGTACAAGAAGCAACCAAGTTTGAGAAAGCTCTCTGGTAGATCTTCCAAGATTCCAGAGTGTACGTTCAAACTTTCACGCCTGACTCCTTGATGCAAAACACTTTCTCTAACCTAGCTGCTGCATTCATCTTCATTATAAATGCTTCCGAATGATACATTTTCCCCAACCTACCATCCACCATTTTCTCCACATGGCCAAATTATTTCCAAACTCTGAAATACACAAATAAATAAACTACATATCTGTGTGAACAAAAGGGAATCATTTTCACCATTTCTTTTAACGTAATAACAAAAATCATGAAATAAGACTAACCAACAATCCAAATGTTCGTTTCCTGTTAATACTATGCCGGAAAAAAAAATTAAAAACTGCCATAAAAGACATAAAATACTTAACGAGAACAAAAGAAGTAGTTAATGTCAATATACATTATAAGGTCATTATGTCAACTCGACTTGAACTTCACACACACACACACACACACACACACACACACATATATATATATATATATATATATAGAGAGAGAGAGAGAGAGAGAGAGAGAGAGAGAGAGAGAAGAGAGAGAGAGAGAGAGAGAGAGAGAGAGAGAGAGAGAGGTGTTCGACTGTGGCAGCCGTAAGTTTGGCCAAAAGAAAATGAAAATCACCAAATATAGACAATCCTCGAGATACTTATGGTACTTCAGGCGGCGACCAGAGACCTATAATTCAGCGACTAGCCAAGATCATATCCGGACCTCAAAAGACACAAAGAGTAATAAACAACAGACACGATTACGAATGTGACGAATTCATGAATTTCTCCCCGAGGTCGCATAACTTCGGAGCAGCAAGGTGGAACTGCCCATCGTATAGGAAATTAATACGATTAACAATTCACCGAATAAGGACTGAGGCAATCGTAATCAGGGCTCCCTCACTAATGGGCCACTTGATACGCGCGTAGAAACAGGCGCGCTCACGCGGAGATACCCACAATGATACGCACGACAACAGCGGGGCTCGATCAGAGGTACAGGCCCAGAGGAGATGCAATAAGGAGACGACTATATTTCAACCGTCGAAGCGGGGTTCCCTTATCGGTTGGGGATGGATAGCGCCGGTAGCCGCGACATCGCCAAACACAAGTGAACTCAGCGGGAATGGCCGTCTATGAGAAAAACCCCGAAGCAAATAAGAGAGAAAGAGAAAAGTCTACTGACAACAACACGTTACAAATAGGAGCAGATCCAGTGTTCTCCATGAATGAATTCAGGCAGAGGCGCTGCAAGAAATCGTAATACTGGTAGGCATCAATAAAACCACGGGTGGTAAATAAGGTCATCAATTGGAAAATAATGACCGCGTGTACTTATTTGTCCATACAAAGGCACATGCAATCGTAAAGGCACTTGATCATTCTTAGCAACCACAAAATAAAATTGAAAAATGGCTCCCTATTTTAGCTGAAACAATTGAGTGCTCACAGCAAGAGCTTCTGTAATGTTTATATTATTTGATAACAATCGCATTTAAGGAACGTCCCGCCCAGGACTACTCAATTAAAACCAGTTCATAAATCAACGACGAGACATTACTAAAAAAATTTCCAAACAGAATGAAAGGTACTAAATCTAATAATGCACAATTGTCAATATATTAACTGCTATTTTGTCTACGGGGAAAATTATGCAGGAGAGCGTAAGAATTTCAAGAGCTTATCACCTAATATACTGGGGGAAAGACTGACGGTAGCATTCTGCTTGAAATCTAAGAATAAAGAAGGACTGATAAAGGCAGACCAGTATGGATTAGGCACTCAGAAGGTTATGTGAATCAAGTGTTTCATGTAATAAATAATAATTTTGAGAGCAGTTTGAGATTAAAATGATGAAAACAGTGTGGACCAAGCAAAAACAAATGAGACAATTGCTTGAGGATGTATGGTGCAGAAGGAATTTATGAGACATTTTAAACGTTTTCATGACAAAAACATAGCATTTGTCAGAATATGTGGATGGGATAGTGGTCTGGAGTAAATGTCCGAGATAAGAGATATGTTTCCACAGCTTTTTTGTTTCCATAGCTTTTTTTTTTACATTTGTACACACAGGCAAGAGAGAAATCAGGGAAAGGACACGAACAGTAGGTGTAATATTGTAAACAAATCAAAACGATTGAGAATTGAATGTGAACTTGCTTATGTTTGTAAATTACAGGTGATAATGACGGAAAGTTGCGGACGAGTTCCAGAGTATGCAAGAAGTAAAAGTCAAAAGTAAACCTTAGTAAAAGCAACGTTATGAAAGTGAAACAAAGTCAGAACTGGATCAACGAAAGCTAAGGGTGATGAGAGACGACATAGGTAAGAGAAAAGAGAAGAATCAACAAGGAACTGAAACAATGAAGATGGCAACGTCATTGCAACTGCTGTAGAAGAGATGAAAGGCTAATCTGTGAAACCAAAGCTGGCAAGGATGACGAGATGGTTGAGCCATCTCTCTTGTATAGAAGTGTAGTATGGACGTTCAATGCGAATGAAGGAATAAAGGGGGGACTTGTGATAAATCGTTTGAAATCAAAGAAACGTGAGGATACGACGATGGGGTAAGGAGATTGACATAAAAAAAATGGATCCGATTGTTTTGAGAGGCGCCATCAAGTGAATACTATAAACGACGAATGGATGGCGAAAAAGGTCTATCATTCTCAAGAGGTGGGTGGCAAGAGGGAAAGACTAGGAAAATACTGGTTATAGGTGGGAAAGAGGTGTCTGGACATAACAGGGTTGGGGTTAAGGACCCCTGAAGTGTTTCAAGGCAAGTGGATGCAGGGCAGGGGTGTGTGTGTGTGTGTGTGTGTGTGTGTGTGTGTGTGTGTGTGTGTGTCTCTCTCTCTCTCTTTCTCTCTCTCTTGTCCGTCGGAAGGCGGGGGGGGGGGA
>NC_089765.1:7785875-7795875 GCF_040412425.1 Macrobrachium rosenbergii | reverse complement strand
ACTTTTGCGGGTGGATGACACTGTATCTAAACGAAGAGTACAGCTGATGCTTGGAGGTGATAAATTAATGGAGGAGAGACAAGACAATGCACGCACTTTAAAATAGCAAGAACCTTCATACTGAAAACATTACCAACAGTATCTGGGGACGAAAGTCATCACGTTTGAAGGGAACAGAGAGAATCAGTTGAACACTACTGGGATTCGTACTGCAAACTGCGTTGAGGATGAACCGTTGGGATTCGTATTGCAAACGGCATTGATGGTGAAGTACTATAAATGAAGTAATAGTGAACAGGTGAAATTAGGACATAAATTAGGACAGAACATAACAGAGCCTAATACATACATGCATACACATAAATCATATATATGTATATAAATATAGTGTATGTATACATTCATACAGTAACACACACACACCCACATATATGTGTGTGTATGTGTGTATATATATATATATATATATATATATATATATATATATATATATATATATATATATATATATATATATATATATATGTGTGTGTGTGTGTGTGTGTACAGTATATGATATATATAGTATGTATATATTATATATATAGATTTATATATATAGTATATTATATATACTATATATATACAAATACAAAATATAATATATATATATATATATATATATATATATATATATATATATATATATATATATATTACATATATTACATACGTATACACAAACTCCACTTTCCACTGTGAAAAGATGGAACCATTAATGAATACCTTAACAGTCCTTGATTTCGCTAATTACAGTTACTACGGAGACGTCCTTGCCTGATCCGACACACGAACGAGAAGCTTAAAATCCTGATAACTATCATTTAGCAATTACCTCTCCGCTACCGCTGCAATCTACACTTCTTTACACCCCATCAACTAGATAATGCCAACTCGTTGCCATTTTCTTATTTATTCTGATCGCAACGTTCAAATATAAAAGAATAATCTTGTAAATTATACATACATATAATTAAATAATTATATATATATATATATATATATATATATATATATATATATATATATATATATATATATATATATATATATATATGTATGTATGTATATGCCTGTGGCATGAACATTCACGATTGAAAACCTCGGGTAATCATGTCCTCTGATAATGATGAGAAAGAGCAAAACAGAAATTTAATAAAATATTGAAAAGCTGACGTAAACAGTCATTTTCAGGCATTATGGATATCTTTGGGAAATCATTCATTTCATAACAATTAAAAAGGGAAAATTGCCAGTATAAGTTCATGTCTTCGTCAAAGAAAAACCAGGAAAACTGTCATTCCGCCGGACTCATTCAACTCAAGACATAAACCCCTGGTTCTCAACCTTTTTTGTCAAACGCACCCTTTCACCATAGGTCAGAATGTCATCGCCCCTCCCCAAAATTTTCTGCCTCAAAAGGTGCATTCCAGATAATATTCATATAATACTGAAAATCCTTGGTCACAATCGCCCCCCCCCACACCGAAACACTGAAATTCCCCCCTAGTTGAGAACCACTGACATATACAGTTGCAGATATGATTCCTTATGATTTGTATCCTGGATCTTATGACATCGTTACAGATTTACACAATAACAGACGTGACCAATAAAGTCAATATAACACCATCGATGAAGCAACATCCACTTGGACTATGATAAAAAGGAGCAACGTTCTAAAACATTGTCCTTCAAGTTTACTATCGCCGCCACTATTATTATTTTTACCCCCCCTCGGTTGTTGCCTGTTATATTCCCCTTGCAATGGCTGTCATCAGTGCCAATAACAGTTAATGGTATTCGACTAAATCCATAGCTACCATTACATTGCAACTATTATTATCATTAATCAAAACAATCAGTTTTGAATGCAGTTGTTCCAATTTCTCTTTTACCTTCCAGATGCACTTTGTACCGTCCCAAGTATCTGAATTGTTATTGTCGTTATTATACAATTCGCCTACACTAAACAATCATGCAGATGATTTTTTTATAATCTGTGCTTAATCTAATCAGAAGGACTTTAACGCATACTTGAACAGAGAGAGTCCCAGCATTTATTCCGGCGTCGCATAATTTACCGATAAGGTATCTAATCTTTCGTTTCAAGCCAATTTTCACGAAGATAATCTTAAAAGCTTTTATGATGTTTCCAGAATCACTGTACTGTATACCATAAACGTGGTTGAGGATTTAGTTTTAATTATCTTAACGGCAGATAATATTGCAGATAGTTATGCCGTGATGACAAAATCACAATTTTTTAAAGTAAATTGTATTTTCCTAATTATACAAACTTGATGTCCTTTACATTAGGAATTACTTCTAGCTCCGCTGCAAGTAATTCCTAATGTAAAGGACCGATGGTTTGTATATCGTGTAGGAACAAAGTTCTATTACAATAGCATGGTATCCAGAACCTTTCTTTTGTCCAAGTCGTTTTGTTTAATTACCTTATAAAACATCACTATCTTCACATTGCTACTGCACACTTCAAAATGTTTTTTATTGTGAATAAAAGTAGAAGAACGTGAACAAAGCTGGAAAATACTATCTTGCAAACGTTTACCCCTTGGGTAAGTTAAATTCTGAGTTTTACAGAATAATCGAATGCTTCTCTAAGGAGAGTGAAGAGCCGAAACAAATGTCATTATTTTGCTAATGTTTCTCTAATTGACAATTCTATCTTAAATCGTGAGACACTACAAAAACAACTGCCAACTCAAGTCTGCAAGAGGACGAACATCTAAGCTTTGCCATTACAAACTATTATCACATAAAACCTGCTAGGATTATCTTAAGCAAAGCATTGGCTGATCAACTTCAAGGCCAACTTAAACCTATGATTAGATTCTTACTAGAATCATATACCAGAAATATAGAGTTGATAAGTAGTAGGCTACGAATAAATTATAAACTTCAGAGACTATTTCATAGTTGTATTATTAAATATTTAATTAAAAGATCTTGTATGTCCTAGCACTGACAAGCGACTGAGAGATGTCTTAAAATCCATAAAAAATTATATACTTATGAAAACCCGATCCGTTTTCTCTTCATTACAAATACGGGGCTATTTAAAGGCTTATTATCTGAATTAATTGCAAGGAACCGCACGAAATAATAACTGAGCTGTACGGACTTCTAACTGGAAGTTGTGTTTCGCAACAATGTAGAATAAATATCGAAGCTACACTATTGGAAAAAAGTAATTTGTTGGAGGCTAAAATATGAGGATGAATTTCTGAATTAACAACGAATCAATGAGCCTTTTAAAGACACCGCCTCATACTCCGCAATGAAATTACCACCAATGAAACCATTTATAAATTTTCTCTGATTGTTATCATAAACTTGTTTCAACTATACAGTATAAGAACGTTTCAAATGACAGCTATCAATTCGACGCCCAATCTGGGGCCAGTAAACAATAAACAAAAAATAAATAAAATGAGTGGGTAAAAAAATTTATCCAAGGGCAGAAAATATGTTAGTCGAATTCCTCACCAAATCCCGAAATGTCCGCGACATAGCTTACGCCAATATACAATGAACTCGAGTTTAAAATTGACTAGGGCACTGAATTCAAAGTTAAAGCAAGCCTTCCAAACTACTCGCGGACAAAGAAAAACGCCCCGATATTTCAATAAGCCACGGCAATTCAAGCATTGAAGCCAATATGCAATTGCGCGAGGGAGAACAGGTTCCTTGATCATTCTCTAATTTGATATAGCGAGGCCAGTGCCCATGCCTGCTGACTTAGTTCGAAAGCAAATATGGCCTTTTATGCTTCTTCCAAGCCACATCCTTTTCTCTAAAAACTGGCAATGTATTCCTGGTTCTCTTGCAGAGAGAGAGAGAGAGAGAGAGAGAGAGAGAGAGAGAGAGAGAGAGAGAGAGAGAGAGAGAGAGAGATAAAGCAAATAATGCTCTAGAATTGGCCACTAAAATGTACTCGTATTTCTTAAAGGTTAACTACTTAACAGCGGAACTGATAGCCAATCTTAATGAGGCACTTCAAAGGAAGAATAATTGTACAAACTGTAAGATTATCTATGTCCAACTTTTGCTTATCATGGGCAGTCAAACATTACACAAGTTCAACAATCCTGTTTTGCAAGTCATCAGAAAATATTTAATAAAAAATTCCGATACCTACGCACAACATAATTATACATATCAATATCACTCACCTGGTGTACGCTTGTACCATTGTAAGGCAAACCATTTAAAACAAATAAGAAATCTCTAAGAATACATGTACCACCGTGGAATCATAGCTAAATCTCCTGTGCATTGAAACTTACACAGCACTGGCTGTCGACCTCCAAGTACACTACGCCACTCACACCTTTGCACGCATTCTCGAGCTTCCCGGGTAACAAGGTCCTTTCTTTACCTTATCTCTTTCGTCTGCATTCAAAATCAACACTTCACTTCTATAGAGGTGAAATGTTTAATAATCTCTCCATACATTCCCACCTCGGCTTCCACAGACGATTCAAATCTCTTCCGAATTCTCTGCACACAAACCACCTTCTTTCTTGTTTCGTCTATCCAGTGACTAACCTCTTCTCTCATCCTACCATCAATTATTATATTTATATTCTTAAATAGTTAAAAGAATTAGCTAATGTTTTTCATTCACACTGTACACTTACATTCGATGTTTCACCTTTCTGGTTTTCATTTACACTCATAACCTTATATGCCTCGCATTTCCTTCTCAACGCTTTAGTTTCTACAATATATCTTCACTATCCCCATCAGTGCTGTTATCATCAGCATGTATCAACCATTCCACACTCGAAACATGGTTCGTTGTCTTATCCTACAATCAAGGCCCTTTCTCTGGCTTTCTGCATTCTCCAACCACAAGATGTCAGAAGCCACAGGCATAACACACACCCCTCTCTCTGGACCACCGTTACACCAAAGCAGTCACTCTCGAAAATATAAAATTCAGCAAGCTTCACCTACATCAGAAAACTTTAAATTGGCCCCATAGGAATGGGATAGAATGCAGAATTTAGGCCAAAGGCCAAGTGCAGGGACCTACGAAGTCATTCAGCGCTGAAGTGAAGCTGAAGTAAAAAGGTTTGAAAGGTGTAACAGGGGGAGAACCTCGCAGTTGCACTATGAAAAAATGTCAGGAGGGGGTAGAAAGTAAGATGGAAGAGAGAGAATATGAACAGAGGTACAGTTAAAGGAATGAAAGGGTTTGCAGCTGAAATGAAGGACGCTAAAAGAACCTGGAAGTAATGCCTACAGTACACCGCCCGAGGTGCACTGACGGAACTGTTCTCTTTCACGGGGCATTGCCTTACAAACTTGTCACATCAAGTATACAATCTCAACACGCTTCACTTGCTTCTCTACTGATTCTATCATATGCTTTCCTGTTTCATAACAAAACTTGATTCATACCCTGTTCCTTGACTATTCCAATAATGTTCTTCCCCTGTCAGTCCTTCTGTCATCGGTTTTACTTTCTCAATCCAAATCCCACGGAATAGCACCTGTAATTACAGATGTCACCATCACCTCCTTCCTTTGTGCCTCCCAACTTTTCCGTTACCTACACATACTTAACAAATGCTGGTCGCTACTAAATTATTCAATGACCAGCACACGGCAGCATTGACCCCATCAATACACACTCCCCATTAAGTCCCTTCAAAACCATTCCGTTACTAACCCTTTCATCCAGAGGTCCATGTGTTCATCAACCCTTCTTACAACATTTTGTTACCCTCTAGCATATCTTTACATTCTCCTTTAATTTCCAGTTTACGTTTCTTATTTTTCCTTGATCCCCTCTTTTTCTCTCTCTCATTTTCTGCTTCATATATACCTGCACATGACCTCTTCAGTCTTTTAGAGTGCACCTGAAGGAATCTCTGCTCTCCTTCACTAAATCTTTTATTTCCTGATATGCTCACTTCCTAACCCCCTTACGCCAACAAACACTCCTTGCTGTCTTTATGTCCCCAACCTTGAATTCTATATTTACTGCTTCCACCTCAATATCTTTAACTGCAGACCACAGCTCATTCATATTCAGCTAATATAATCTTCCCACTTCCTTTTCCAACTAACTTGTCTAACATTTACAACCACAATTTTACCCCTTTCTTCTCCAACTTCAATATATCTTTATTTCTGATTCAACAAAACAACAATCCAGTCACTCTACTTCATAACATACACCAACGTGCTCTTTCTTAGCAAGCTCTTTTTCTCACCATCTTCTCTTTCCAAGTAAACTTACGAATATTCTTCTTTGGAAACCATGAATTTTCAACATCCCAGTGTTCGCCCAAACAAATTTCCACAAGACTCTATTATTCTCATTTACAAAAGAAACTCGATGCTTACCGACAATGCCATTCTCTGTCATCACTCATTACACTTATATCACTTGGTAAAAACCACCTTTCGTGTTCTCCCAATCCAGCCAACCAAAGGAACAGGCTTTACCAAAATTACTCTTTCACTCATATTCCCTTGCATTCCTGGACCATTTAGACTTGTAATTAATATTTTTCTCAAGACCCAATCAGTTTTAACCAAATCATCCTTGAAACATTTGTCCTCTGAGTCTACAAGATATACTCCTTATCTGTAGCTGCACGCCTTCCAGCTGCACCAGACACAATCAATCTTATCCTTCTATTCCTGTGCATATATATATATATATATATATATATATATATATATATATATATATATATATATATATATATATATATATATATATATATACACATTATATACTGTCTTTTTCACATTTTTACTCACTTAACTGCCCAACATCCTCACTTTTCACAAATTTCTTATCGTTAATACCACATCCATGCGCACTCAAAAACACCAAGGCTATACACACACACACATTAATACACACACACATATATATATTATATATATATATATATATATATATATATATATTATATGTATGTGTAGTTTATATCAAAACATTCTTTTTTTGCTCGGTTATTTACCTCACATCTAATGTGTATATGCCTCTGTGCATGTGTGAAGCTGGGAAGACAATATAATGTAAGCAAAAGTTGGAATACCTAAAGAGATTGCTGAGCCAACTCTTCTCTATGGATCTGAAGTATAGATGTAGAAAGCACATAAAGAAATGTACAAGCTGAGAGCAATGAGAGGGCAGACATGAAGACGGAAAAAGAGAAGGGGTGAGAAGGTATTCCCCGTATCTCCTGGGGTCAACGATACCAGTACATCGTTCTTTCATACATACGCATCAACGACCGCCTCACTGATAACGCCCCTCCTTTCTATATACGAATTATGTACACAGTCGAAAAAGAAAACAATCAAATGCACTAACTAACACTGGCTTGACTTGACTTGAATACAGAATTTAGGCCAAAGGCCAAGCACCGGGGCCAATGAGGTCATTCAGCGCTGAAACGGATATTGACAGTAAAAGTTTAAAAGGTGTAATAGGAGGGAAACTTCGCAGTTGCACTATGAATTAATTGTTGGGAGAGGGTGGAAAGTAACATGGGAGAAAGAATATCATGAAAGGGGGTACAATAAAAGGAATCAAAAGGGGTTGCAGCTAGGAAGGCACGCTGCAAAGAATCTTAAGTATTGCCTACAGTGCACCGCATGAGGTGCACTGACGGCACTAACCCCCTGAAGGCAACTCACATGTAACAAAACTCACGTCCTGACTTGAAGGAGCTTAAGTTCTGAGTGGCAAAGAAAATGCTCTGACTAAATTAATACAATTAAGCAAGTTCACGGTTCCATTTCAGCTGGGATGAGCGTATCCTTCCCATGAACAACGGACAATAACACTACAAACCTACAGTAAACGGCTTAAAAAAAAAAGAAAAAAAGGTGAAATCTACGTTAAATAAAGGTCACAAAAATACTTCGATGACCCTTTCTGCCTTCTTCATCGTTCGAAAGTCAATCACTGAATTCGTGAACTTCGCGACCCGACACCAGAATAAAATAATCCCGCGCTGACAGGTTTAAGGAAAAATAGTAGGCAAAAACGCATTAAACTCTTGATGCATAGCAAGCGGAGGTTTAACGAGCAGCGTCGATGCAGGCGAGGGAGAGAGATTTTCAAAATGACCACAGTTACTCAGCATCCGCAAAAGGGTTAAGAACGTCATGCACGCGTCACTTCAAGCCCACATCTCATGCTTGTGCAATTGCCTCAGACAGCAAACCCTATGACTCACGTGTGTCTCAGAAAACGTATAAGGCTAAATTTAAATACAATGTTCTCACAAAATCAGAAATGTTTATATATTGTACACTTTATTAAAGGACGTAATGCAAAGAGGCGTTTAAGAATAGAATAGAATATAATATACAATTTAGGCCGAAGGTCAAGCGCTGGGACCACTGCAGTTATTCTCAGCTGAAATGAAAATTGCGAGTAAAAGGTTTGAAAGGTGTAACAGGAGGAGAACCTCACAGTTGCACTATGAAACATTTGTTAGAAGAGGGTGGAAAGCAAGAATGAAGAAAGAATATGAAAGGAGGTACAGTAAAAGGAATGAAAGGGGTTGCACCTAGCGGCCGTTGGAACGCTGTAAAGAACCTTCAGTAATGCCTATAAGGCACCGAGCGTGAGGTGCACTAACGTATTGCCCCCGCCTTACGAGGAAGAGACTAAGGGATTTAAAGTAAGGTTGCAAGTGAGCCTCCTATCCGATTATTATTATTAATATAGTACAAAATTGGCATGAACATCGCAAAGAAAAAAATTCCACAGTTTTACAGTACAACTGAAAACAATTGGATTCCGAGGATTGCGACATCGTGGCACCTCAACACAATTTGAATACTGATGCTCTGAAAAAGCGATAGTGGCCACACTGGTGGATGAGAGCTCTCATGGCAAACTAGATATTGTCCGTCGCTAATCTAAATCATGATTAGTTGTTTAGAAGTATATCACTACTTTGGACAATATTTCATAAAACACAATAAAACGAGAGAGAGAGAGAGAGAGAGAGAGAGAGAGAGAGAGAGAGAGAGAGAGAGAGAGAGAGAGAGAGGACAACTAAGAGGTTAAGTGACATCCAAATAGGAGATCAATATATGAATAATGGTTAAACACAAGATTTGCAGACTGGGTACAGGAAGCTTTGTAAATATTTGGCATACAGTTCCCCAGAAACACACCACTTTTGAAAGAAAAAAATCATGTCAGACATATTTATAGTTTCCGGCAACATAGCACTAGCATTGAATACAACCTTTTCATGGAAGTAGATTACAGTAAACGCACTATACTGTAAAATAAGGAAAATCTTGTATAGTTTTACAAACAGAGAGAAAAGGTGTTTCCCTAATTATCCACCATGTAAATATTGCTTTACAAATTACCGTGTCCAGCAAACCTTTTCAAAATTCAAGAAAAAGAAAATATTGTAAGGTGACGACACAAACACACACACACCCTTGCAATGCGTTACTTCAATAACATACATTACACGCAAATTTTAGTGCATTATTCCAATATATGCTCCATCTGATTAACTTGCTCTAAATAACCCAAAAATCTAATATACAGAAACGATTATTTATAAACAAATACAACAACGGAACGAAGTAATAAAATCAAGAAAAATTTGGTCAGGCAGTATAAGAATAAAAGTATATCCTATCATAAAATCATTTCGAAATTAGAATAAAGCATTCATGTTTACTAGAGGCTAACTTTGAAGAGAGAGAAAAAAAAAAGTTCATTTCACCACTTGGTCTTCAGGATCATATGATCTCATCGTATTGCACATTGCAGGTACTCCCAAAAGGTCAAGTTGGAAGGGTCAGGTTAAATGAATACCCAAATAGGTTTCCTTCGGATCTAATGGTGTGGAACCGATGTCGTAAAGATGAGGCCCAATTGGTCAGCATCGGGCGTTAAAGAGGTCACTGCCAAATGGACCGCAGA
>NC_089765.1:7743375-7780875 GCF_040412425.1 Macrobrachium rosenbergii | reverse complement strand
GTTCTACTTGAGAAACATGGAGAACTTTTGATTGCCTGTGTAGAGGAACACTCAAACACACATGCAATATATGTATGAATTATGTGTGTGTATATATATATATATATATATATATATATATATATATATATATATATATATATAAAACGAAAGATTATAATTCTAGGCATATCAAAGTACCTTTTAATGAGAAATTTTTCAAGTCATGTACATCATTAAAGTTAAGTGAGTGCATGACGTTGCCTAAACTGTGTAAAAATAACTCCATCTTCCCCCTCAACACATGAAGAATTAAGAAAAAAAGATTACGCATAAATCCGTTAATCGAGACATATCTTAAAATTTTTACACGACTCAAATAACATGTTTTGTATAAATTATCATAATAGACAAGTAGACAAGTTACATTCCTAGAGAGAGAGAGAGAGAGAGAGAGAGAGAGAGAGAGAGAGAGAGAGAGAGAGAGAGAGAGAGAAATGATTATCTCCTTGTAGCAGCTTCTTAGTGCTTTCAATAAAACACCGAAGTACATATCAATCTTACCGGTGAATCATTAAAATAACATCTGGAAACAAGGAGAGCCCGATAACTAACAGAACTGAACACAAATGACATTACTCCTGGTCTTCAGTCAGCAGTCTCTCTCTCTCTCTCTCTCGTTACAACCCCTCTGTTCAGGTTCGCTGACATTTCCTGTTACTTCTGAATTAATGACGAATCATTAGACACCGATTACTGTTTCATTCACAGTGGGACGGAGGGTTGTCAGAAAAAAAAAGAAAACTGCAGCATACTATTCTTCACGTCACGTTGCACATCTTATTTTTTCACTCTTATCAGAGTTGATTAACAGCTGTTAATCCATCTAGTACTTGTGAACAAACGCACTGATTAACAACTGTTAATCTACCTAGTACTTGTGAACAAACGCACTGATTAACAACTGTTAATCTACCTACTAGCACTTGTGAACAAACGCACTCATTAACAACTGTTAATCTGCCTACTACTTGTGAACAAACGCGTAACAACAGTATTTTCTTTCTTGTAACTGTACACGGTTATTTTATTTGACTTTAAAGGAGGTTGATAAAACCAATATATAATTAATACATATATTACTTATAAATGGACGTATATACGTCCCTTTTTATCTATACACCATATATATATAATATAATAATAACAATAAGAGAGGAAGAGAGAAAACCTCGAAAACAGCAATAAAAACGCACCTCAATGGTCCAACATGGTCTATGATAAGTTCATCAGCCTCCAGCTTCTAACAGGTCATTACAAATCTTCACGCACATCATCATTCTCTCCTCTTCAAATAAGAGACGAGACAAATGACCGTGAAACGGCAATTGGTGTTAAAAAATGCCCAGGATCTAACAACGATGCATTCGTCGAGATGGAAGTCGCTGTGAAAAGACCAGCGGTGACTGGCATTCTTCCACCCCTTTAAAACCAACAAATTTTCAGCCTGAGGGACACTTGTATTTCTCGCAGCATTCATATGCATTCCATACTTTATCTCAGAAGATAAAATTTCGCCGAGATTATTTCTTTTATATTCTTTGAGGAACAGGATGATTATTTTTCTCTGTACTGGAAAACTCAAAGAAAAATTTTCTACGCGACAATACCCCTTTTCAGAGTTCTTACACAATGTGCAGATAATTTATTTTGTAATTTTATAAGAAAATAACCAGAGCTGTTTTGCCCCTGGCGCTTTACGCATTAACAAAGAAAATAATCAAAATAATGAAAAACAATAAAAAATATAAAAAAAAATTTAAAATGAAGTTATCCCGTTAACTCCACACTTAATTTTACGTATTCTTGCTCGACGAAGAAATCAAGAAAGATATCGAGAGATTTTTTCCCGTCTATATTTCCATAATGATGCAAATCTATAAATCTACAAGGACTGAATTCTTCTAATACAGATGCTCAAGGATGCAATCCTAGAAACATCAGCATACAAAAAGGCAATGTATTCAGTGATTTTTGCCTGACCAGGAAGCAGTTTTTTCTTGCATACGAGGGGCTTCCGTTTTCGTCACATGTTTTTGCAAATTTCGTTCCTTTCCTCGTTCTTGCCACTGCGGAGTTGCCCAAGTTATTCAAGGCAAACGTTCAGAGAACATTTTGAGTTATAAGTTATAAAATTCTGCAAGCAACAATAGTGTGTGTGTGTGGGGGGGGGCTGCCTTTAACAATAGAAAAGAATGGGAATTATACCTAGAAAGCCACTTCAATAGTCATACCAGAAGAAAATAAAATAAAAATAGATAATTCCACGACGGTTTCAGTTTACCACAAACATATACTACATATATATTACAACAGCGTGCTTGCCATTTCATCAACACCGACAACAGAAGCTGAGCAAGCGAATGTCAAAACACGAAGAGTATTACTGTATTAATCTCTTTCTACACAATCAACAGCCGAAACTAGAATAAAAAAAAATCTCTAAAAATGTGAAGTTTCGAGCACCATGGAAAGTGTGACTGAACTGGTTGATTACAGAAGCTAACTGCACACCGACGCTAAGGAGAATGCTGGGCCGCAAAAAATAAAACTGAGACTCGTTACAACTCCTTAACCACCTTTAAGTCAATGAGAGGTCTTAAGATTATATGCCTTATCTATTACCTGGTCATCACTGTACATAACATACAGAGGAAATTATGAAGAAAGCCGAGCTATTTGGTCCGTTTTTCACGCTTTAAGCAATTCAATAACTTCTAAGACAAGGATTATTCTCTCTCTCTCTCTCTCTCTCTCTCTCTCTCTCTCTCTCTCTCTCTCTCTCTCTCTCTCTCTCTCTCACGTACAAGTTGCTGATTTTTCAAAGACTGATTCTACTCAGAAGGCAGTTTTCGACACCTAAAAGAGCATTCATTTTATAAACTCTTAGGCCTTCTCTACTAACTTTTTAGCTGTCATTAAGTGTCAGGACATAATTTGGGTGTTTACAGCCTTCACGTTTTCTCCATTGTAAAAGAAAACGGTAAACATGATTAATTTGAAGAGCATTACTTTGGGGGTTTGTTTTGCGCTGAGGCAGAAGTAGGTAACTATAAAACCCCCTCCCCACATATCATGGATATTCGCTGTTGTGAAAACATTAACGCAAAAACACTCGACAGGCAGTAGAGAACGGAAAAAAATTTCATACCCGTCGCAATACCAAGGGTTTACAACGATAAAGAAATGACCGTGGTCAAGACCAAAATGGTAATACAACACATTTCATAAAATAACTCGGAGTGAATGAGACTTTTGGTGTTCATTATCGTTACCATACACAAGGCGCTAATAAAACCCAATTTTGCAAAAAAAGAAAAAAAAAAAGCTGCATAAATTTTCACACACTCGACTCACCTCGGCCTTTGGCGACAGCACCTTCATAAGAAAACTAGCGATCCAAAGTCTGAGACATCAGCTAAAAATGCGTGATGTCAAAAATTTGCTACAACATACTGGCACTTTTAAATAACTTTAGTGTAAAACTAAGATATTACAGAATTACCCAAAACTAGTCAATGATTGCTGGACTATGAAGAAATTGGTGAAAGAGATTTCCCAAAATCCATTTTAGTTTTCTGAAAAGAAAACTATTGTGCCGGCTTTGTCCATCCGCAATTTTTTCTGTCCGCACTTTTTCTGTCCGCCCTCAGATCTTAAAAACTACTAAGGCTAGAGGGATGCAATTTGGTATGTTGATCATCCACCCTCCAAACATCGAACATACCAAATTGTAGCCCTCTAGCCTCAGTAGTTTTGATTTTATTCAAGGTTAAAGTTCGCAATAATCGTACATCTGGCAACGATATAGGCTAGGCCACCACCGGGCAGTGGTTAAAGTCTCATGGACCGCGACTCATACATCATCATACCTAGACCACCCAAAGATAGATCTCTTTTCGGTGGCCTTGTACAGAAAACTCGATTGCGCCGAATAATCTTAGGCTTATTTTTTATTTGTTTCTGTTATTCTCAGAATCGTTTCCTATTTCAATGCAATGACAAATCCTCCAAAAATAAAAGTTTTTAACCACTTGTTAACATTTATCCCGATTTTCCCGCGATGAAAACTCGCGATGAATACATTATTCGAGTACGCCTATTAACATGCGTCTGTTGTGAATATCAATTCAATAACCAAGCAAATAATCACACAGGTAAAACAACCAAAAAGTCATTTCTTTCTTCGGCTACTAGTAAAAGCATAATGTGAATGACCCGTCGATGACAATGAGAAATATTCTCAAATGATATATTGCAACACAGGCCGAAAAAGAAAAATAAAAAAGAAAAAGGAGAAAACGAAGTAAACAATAGCCGGTTTTTGCCAAGGGTAGACAACGGTTCCTTACTAATAACAAATGTTCGCAAAACAGCAACTTTATCACATCCAGAATTTCTTTTAAGTCACCTGTGCAAACAGAGTTTGCTTACACTCACGATTACTCTGTGTTGACACACCAGCTGTGCAGACTCTATGCGAGACTTTTGTATCTTTCTCCCTCAACGCAAATGTCATTAGGTCCACCAAGTCCTCCTCTTTCTGGGTGCATCGAAAAATTTTGTTTGCGACGCTCCTTCTCAAAGTTTTCTACAGTCTCAAAAGCTCGTTGTGTCAGAGAGAGAGAGAGAGAGAGAGAGAGAGAGAGAGAGAGAGAGAGAGAGAGAGAGAGAGAGAGAGATCCAACGCGATCCAAAGCACCAGAGGAAAATGGAAACCAGGTGATGAGACAGTAATAGTCATCAAGGCTAACACTGCAATATTCAAGGCCTGTTGGAGCACCTGAAATCGTATCGTGTTTCTGCTTAACCCAAAAATGATTTAACGGCGTTCCTGCGGCTACGACTCTTCCTGAAACACAATGATATTTCAAAATGAATTCTGCTTACTCGAGACTATCCTATCCAAGGTAACTCAGATTTTTTTTTTTTTTTTTATGTGATCTTATCTCGAACAGAGGCAAGGTAGAGATCGAAATTGTAGTTGTGGCCAAACATGCTCAAATATTACTCTTAATACAATTCTCCTTGCATTTTAATAATATACTTACATTTTCAATCTATTTATTTACTATTTAATTTATTTTTCTTTTTAATAAGTGATCTTTCTTTCTCTATTTCCCTTTGCCTCTTGTCCCTTCTTTCTAATGAAAACCTTGTTCTTTCGAAGCTTGAATTTCAAGTTACCGGGTCCTGTGGGCTTGTTCCACATGAATACGGTTCATCCTCTGAATAATAATAATAATAATAATAATAATAATAATAATAATAATAATAATAATAATAATAATAATAGTATCAAAGATCTCCCGGCAATTTTTTGAGATTATAGGAGAAAAGTCCATGTGTAATACAGATTGTCTAAATTGTTTTGTGAATGTGGATGTATAATCAATATGCAAAGAAGAAATTTGGTGTGTTCAATACGTCATGTCCTACTCTCACAATTTTAAAAGGCACGCTCGAATGCTCAAGTGACCAGGACTAGAAAGCTACTGGTCTAATGTGACCTTAGAACCGAGTCAAGGTGGCTTTCTGTGATGGTTCTTCCATATGCTTGAAAAAAGGCGCCGGGAAGAATTAGCGACGGGTTAAACAACGTCCCCTTTGAATAAAGAGGTGAACTTACAGTCAACGTTTTATAAAATGGTCGTAAGATAGTAAGACAGATGACGGAAAAACTGAGGGGATAACTCACAAAGAATAACCAATAGGCAAATGATACCAAGGGCTACTCTGAATTTCCGACGTAAAAATGAACTAATGACGTAGCTGTTGTAGGTATGAATGAATTTTCAATACTAAGGAATCCTCAGAGAAATTGATACTGGACGATGAGTAAACTCAAATAACAAAAAGTAAAAGATAAATGAAAGGATAGCCAACACTAAAAGAGAAACCTTGAAAATGAAGGGGTTCGAGAAAAGTATGGCACAAAGGTACTTTTACCTTATAAGACATGAGGAAAATTGCTGACATTTTCAATTCGTGTCTGAAAATCGGACGAGTTAAAATATGATAAATCGAACATGGATGAAAGACTGGGAAGCAAAACAAAACCAAGCCTGGATAAATGAATCGCTACAAGCTTTAGAAAGGGAGGCTTCTATCATCTCGAGAAGTGAACACCAAAAAACGAGGAAACACTAAGACATCGTGAAGCTTCTGTAAAGGCTAATGAGAAAATCTGACACAGATTTCAGAGCAAAATTTGACACATTTCATGGCTTTTATATGCGATCCATCTTTGCTCGAGCAAATGCCATTTTTCACTCTCATCCCAAGAAAAAAAATTGCTATATTTATCTAAAACATATGAGCAGAATATCTAATCATATGTGTACACAAGTACTTAAAACACATATATAGCTTACCCACAATTAACTTACACTCACCTGCACGCAAACATTCAATACCTGGATTTAAAAGCACCTGAACAAACATATGTCCAAATATCTAAACTCCAAATAAACTACATTAAAGAAAATATTCAAACACATGAATTATAAATTTCAAACACAATTCCCAATATATGCAAAGCACTGGCTAGTACAAAACCAACGAGATCTAAGGTTATATTTACCAACACGTCCATAATATGTAAATGAGCAACTGTGGAGGTTTCTCGTCCGTACAGTCTACTTTTCATAACTAGTGCCTTTGCCATTTGCAAGTGTTGCTGGTTCAATGCGTGTGTTTATAAATTTCGTTATTGTGGTTATATTACAAATGCTAGTTTTAGGTACATTCATTTTGCGGGTCTCTCTCTCTCTCTCTCTCTCTCTCTCTCTCTCTCTCTCTCTCTCTCTCTCACTGAAAATATACTATTTTTCTTACATGAAGAACAGTTTGCATTCTTGGTATTCAAGTTCTCAAAATAGCCAAGAGCGGTGAAAAGCGTATACCAAGAAGTGTGAAGAATTAGTGAAGTTAAAACAAAGGCTATTACAATGCATAGATACATTACAGATACAAACATATATACATACATACATACATATATATATATATATATATATATATATATATATATATATATATATATATATATTCCCCTATGCCTTTCGGTTTCAGAAGGGTGGTTCCAGAGGGGTGGAGCCTTCCAGTTCCCAGCAAGTCTTTAGAGATGAGGTTACTAAATCCAAGGACTTCCTCTTCATTCTCAGCTTCCGCTTGTGCCGACCCCAAAAATCTGAACGCTATGGGTCGGCTACGTGAAATTTCAAGCTTTATCTCACGCTAGGTACTGGGGCACTTTCGGCTATTCAGCGATTTAGACAGCGGAAAGAGGGTGTTGGAGTGGTTGGACAGCATATTAAAGATTCAGAAAAATACAGTGAATGACGTGCAAGGATCTAAAGGTGTAGTTATGGGAAACTCCGCAGTTGCGTCAAGAAATAAGTTAGAGAGGCTGAACAGCAAGAGCGAAGAAAGGAAGCGGGAATGGAGGTTATGTAAACTATTAGAGTGGGTGCAGCTAGAGGCCGGGGGGACACTGTAAGCACTCAAGCAATACCTACAGTGCACAACGTGAGGTGCACCGACGGTATTACCCCTCTACACGGTGAACGTGTGTGTAACAATAATAATTAAGAACACGCGCCTCACAAATAACGAAGGGTTCTAAACATTCAGTTAGGTACACCTGAAGAAACAAAGACAGCATTGTACAACATGAGACAGCCTTTCAAGATCCTTTAATCATATCAAATAAATGCCGCTAACTGTTTCATTCATGAATTAAACAATAAAACCCGATTAAGTCGGGCATAATTCGACGATGAAGTCATCACCCAATAAAATTTCGAAGACCTCTGGACATGCTCATCAACAAAACTGAAGCCGTCTCCAAACACATTTATTGACACAATGTCCAACGAGTACGAACAATTTTATCAATACAATGTTCGCCACCGAAGACAGTCATCGATACTCCCCCATCATCAAACTTACCGAACAAAATTCCAAATCCTTCAACTATCATTTAAGCATGTTCACAAGTGAGCACAGGAACCCTGACCAAAGTAATAGATGTGGATTATCAACTTAACAAAGTGGTACGTCGTCAACTTGTGGTAACGAGACAAAGCACCCAAGAGAGTCCTTAAATCATAATATGCTAATTCCCCAAGACGGAAGTTCTGCCTAATTAACGCAAAAATCTGAACACAAACTCCAACCTAAAAGCTAATAAAACTCAATTAATATTCTCAAGAAAAGCGCCACGTACTGTGCTTCACAAATCATGCTTGACGAATCACCTGGTCGTCGGCCAAGTTCTCCAAAGTTACAACATTAAGTGTTTCGATATAAAAATTTTAATAGTTTCAGCTTCTTTGAAATCAAAGAAACATTTAATTAAGAAAGACCTGAAATATAAGGAAAAATCTAGTCTCATTACGCTAATTTTTTTGTAACACGAACATTATATATATGTATATATGTATGTTTATATTTATATATATATATATATATATATATATATATATATATATATATATATATATATATATATATATTATATATATACATATATACATATATTATATATGTTACTTTATATTTGCCTTAGTTAGGTCAAAAGCTGATGACGGGCAAAAAACTTTCCTCCACGGGGAATTACCTTTCAATTAGGACAAGTAAAAGTTATAGTTTACCTTTGTTTTCACTGGATGATGCTATAAAAATCCATATTTTTCTCACATTGAAAAGTCAATCACTCACAAGATACCTAATACGATTTACTTTTGAAGTTCTTGAAAATTCCATCACTGTATGCGATCCAAAACATTCTCACTTGTGAATACCAAGCTTCAAGAATATGCTCTCATCACAAGTGGATAACGTTTTTTCAATTTTGCAAGCCACAATTACACAGAGAGAGAGAGAGAGAGAGAGAGAGAGAGAGAGAGAGAGAGAGAGCCGTAAACGCTTACAATGGAACTTCAACCCCACTCTACAAACTTTAGTTTACAATGCCCACCTTTAAAAATACTTCATTTTCAGTTTGACTGCAACATTATTCATCACAATTCCTTTTCCTAGACATGCGTAGGTTGCAGCTCGTAGTTCTCAACTAATAATAATTCAGCTTCTTTTCTAATGCAAGGGAATCACTTCTGCAGGAAAACGTTCGGCGCGATTTTATTGTTGGAATATAAAACCTCGATCCCATAATACGCACTATTCGATCAGATGACCTCCTGGCTTTACAAATTGACCGAAACGAATCTCTCCGCCACCTTATCTAGATAGACACTTGCCAATGCCGGCAGAGCCGCTAACAAGCTCCTCAACTGCGCCCTTACTATTTGTTTTTAAAAACGACTAATTTATGCACAAAGAAAAGTGTACGCATATAAGATAGCATGAGCTATGCCTTTGGCCCTCATGCCAGCGCCCATAAACTATGTGGGTATATACACTCGCGGACGACATTCTGCATTCATGCGAGTGGTCATCTATTATGCCCTCTGGACGTGAAAGTGCACGTGCCCACAGGCTCTCACAGTCCTAATGGGGTAGGCGTAGGAATAATCACTAAGGAACTTTGTATGCAAAGTACTTCTTCCAGAAAACAAAAACACTGAAAACTAGAGAAAGATGATAATGAGTGAACTTGTACATTTTGAAATTTCAAATACGCCTTATGCAAATAAGGAGAGGAAATTAAGGCTTACGAAAAACTGAGTACACAGGTGTTTTTCCATGATATTCTAATTGTCATGGGTCCTATAGAACCTTATTTATTAAGAACTATTACAGTTTCTTTTGCTTTCTGTAATTTAACTTTAATATTAATATCATACACCTTACGGAGGACTTTAAATCATATATAAAAATCAAAATTTTATAATCTACAGATGATTGGAGCTAATTACACACATTATATATATATATATTACCGTATGTATAATATATATATATATATATATATATATATATATATATATACTCCTATATATATATATGCAGGCATTATATAATGCTGAACAGACATGAACATGGTATGACAACGAAACTATATCTTAAAGATCCAAGAAGAATTAGAAGTCAGATAGCAGCGCAGAGTTAGAAATGATACCATATGAGAAAGTACAGAAGTTCCATATGTAGACATAATGATGAAAAGAAGATGGAAAAGCCTAGGCATGTTCATACAACCCTTTGAAAACGTGCGTGATAAAGTCAGCTAAGTTCCTGTTGGAACCACGAGAGTTAGAAGACCCAGGCACGCTACAGGGTGTCCACAAAGTCTGGGTACCTACGAGATTTTACTATCTATTTTATTGATTTATAATATTTTTCCTCCTCAGAATGAAGATGGTTCTGTCTAAAGAAGAACGAATCGATCTGGTACTCTTAAGTGGACGAGAAGGATGGACACTGCCTGTTTCTTTAAACTTCTTGACCAATTTCCCGACGGCAGTAAAACAAATAGGCTGCCGATAAGGTTGTCGAAGGTTAAATTCTTCGTCAATTTTGTGATAAGATCATCCTTCTCGTCCACTTAAGAGTACCAGATCGATTCGTTCTTCTTTAGACAGAGCCATCTTCATTCTGAGGAGGAAAAATAATATAAATCAATAAAATAGATAGTAAAATCCCGTAGGTACCCAGACTTTATGGACACCCTGTAGAATGATAACTATGAGAAGGGGGTTGATATGCGTGGAGATTTGCGGAAGATAAAGCACAGGGGGGGCATGAGGGGCGGACTCCCATAGACGCCCTTTTCGTCACATGGTGTTGGAGGCAATGATTCTCTCTCGCTCTCTCTCTCTCTCTCTCTTCTCTCTCTCTCTCTCTCTCTCTCTCTCTCTCTATATATATATATATATATATATATATATATATATATATATATATATATAGTATATATATATATATATATTATATATATATATGTAATATATATATAATTATATCTATACAGCATATATAATATATACGTATACATACATATTTATATATACATATATAATATACTCTCTCACGCAACAGAGAAACTTCACAGGAAAAACTAACCAGTTTCTACCCCGCAGAAACCGAACTTTGCCCCACTGCATTCAGTAAACATGAACCCAGCCCACACAAGAGCACGAAGAAGAGCAGCAGGAGAAAAGGTGGTTACACTACATATGCAACAGCAGCAACTACTACTGAGGGGTGTTTTGCCTCACCGGTAGGGGGTCAAGGGGTCAGCTGCGGTTGGTACTACAGCATTGGCTCGTCATGTTTGCTAATCAAATAATCCAGTCGGCGCTTCCATTACTTTCATGATAATCACTGTCGTCTCATCTCGCGGCACCTGCTTTGTTTTGATTGCAAGGCTATCACGCGAAACCTCTGCGAGAGGAACCACGTCTCAAGGAATTCCTGATGAGAATCGTATGGAGAGAGAGAGAGAGAGAGAGAGAGAGAGAGAGAGAGAGAGAGAGAGAGAGAGAGAAAGGGGTTTTAAATCACTCCAGCTGCTTGGCAGGGAGGTTTAAGAGTATATATACCAAGATACGCTACCAGAGCAGGTCGAAATTCTAAGGAAAAGGGAAACCAGGACAGGAGGACATCTGCGTATAAGGACAAGAGTTAAAAAGATAACACGGAAGGAGAGTTCCATGATAAGTGCTGCTGCCTGAAGGGAAGTGGAAAGATAGTATGTAACGAGGTCGTGATTTACAACGGAAGATGAAACATGAGACGGGATTTTGTGGAGAGAGCAAATTAACAATTTTTTTATTAACACTGTCACATTCGCTGGATACTATAGACCAAAACTCTCTTCCCACAGTGTATCTTGTGTGTACGTCTCCCCTGAATCAAAAACAAAAATGGTATTGAAAAGAAATATACATATGCAAGGAGAAGAAATACTTGTATGTATGTATGTATGTATGTATGTATGTATGTATGTATGTATGTATGTATGTATGTATGTATGTATGTATGTATTGTATATATATATATATATATATATATATATATATATATATATATATATATATATATATATATATATATATATGATTATAATAACTTCACAGGTGATTGTCTATTACACATCACCACTGATGAGAAATTAAGAGAATGGGTGTAAATCTCGACCGGTTTCGACTTTATTAATAAAGTCATTGCTTGGGGGACAATACGGACAACCATACAAACCGCTGGAGGCTACAACTCCACACGTACAGGTATCAAGGGTCTGGTCCAGATTACAAATATGAAAATCTTTTTCAGGAGATATCTACTACCTTCCTTAAAATTTAAACAGGTGGGTATTTGTAGCATCCAAGGGTTTGTTTGTTTGTCCGTACCTTCCCTTTAGCATATATATTATGATTTCTACCACTATGCATCAATCCTTCGCCAATGACTTGGAAATAAACTTCCAAAGCGGTTACTACGTACACCCAGTCTTTTATTTGCTCACCTGTGGTGATGTGAGATATATATATAAATATATATATATATATACATATATGTTATATATATATATATATATATATATATATATATATACATATACATACAGTATATTATATTATGCCAACAGCGTTCTCTATACCTCTTGAATGAATGACCACCATAAAATGTGAAGCGCCTTCAGTACATAGGTTTCTTATACATAAATGCAGCAGGGCAAGGGGCTAACAACTTCATCCCATAGACGCTTGTTAAACCCAAAGGATTAACACCAGTCACCACTACCCTAAAATGGAAATGATAAAACTGGATGGGATGAACCTTATTACCTACCTAATCGAGCCCAATAAAAGCAAGAGAGAGAGAGAGAGAGAGAGAGAGAGAGAGACTTGGGAAACAAAAGACTTCTCTTAAAGGCAACAAATTCGATTACAGTTATTCAGAGCAAATTTAATTCTACTTCCCAGCAATAACCAATAACAAACTGCCCACATATTCATGATAGTAAAGTTATCATGTTTATGGATTAATTCTATGAGAAAATTCATAACTCAGATGAAAAATGTTTCATTCCTTTTACCAGAGCTAACATGAAAAATAAACTAAAACGTTTTTAAATACTATATTTCTTTTCTATCATGTAGAGCCCTACCTGGCCAAATCAAGATCACTGTTACTGGACTCATCTTCGTGATGGTGCACCTGCCTCTTAAACACAGGAATGGTGGCAGTCTCGGATCATACAGGATGAATTTTGCATTGCCAAGATTTCCAGACAGTACCTCTGCACATATCGATAGGATAGGCAAAACCAAGGCCAAGAGAGACAAGATCTACCAAATTGGGTGGAGTCGCCTCCCGCCCGGGGTAACTACGTAGGCGATGACGTATCTTAGAGGTAACTGCTCATTACGGCCATTCACCTGCTGACGCAATAAGGAGGTAGACAAAGCTATATGGGGGATTTGTGGGGAAGTGAGCAGACCTTCTCTTTCTCTTGGCCTTGGGCACAACGTTGTTCAAGAGGTGATTGCGGACCACAGCCACCAAAGTCATTATACCTCTGCTACAACTGAATAGAATAGAATATAGCATTTAGGCCAAAAGCCAAGCGTTGGGCCTGTGAGGTCATTCAGCGATGAAACGGAAATTGACAGTAAGAAGGTTTGAAAGGCGTAACAGGAGGAAAACCTCGCAGTTGCACTATGAAACAACTGTTAGGAAAAGGTAGAAAGAAAGATAGAAGAAAGAGAATATGAATAGAGGTACAGTAAAAGGAATGAAAGGGGTTGCAGCTAGGGTCCCAAGAGACGCTACAAATAACCTCAAGTAGCGCCTATTCTACAATATCGCATCCAGTTACGGGTGCTTGTAGAGCTGAGCACGACTGATCCTACGCAGGTTTTTAATCATTTGATTCAGTTAAAATTATAAGAGAGAGAGAGAGAGAGAGAGAGAGAGAGAGAGAGAGAGAGAGAGAGAGTAAAAAAGGCTCCCTGAACAAGATTGATCTCAGAAAAGGTACCTGCCACTTGCAGAGCAAAGTCGGCTCCACAATTACTAGCACGCGTTCGCAATTATCAAGGTTATCAGATAAAAGCTCGACAAATTATCCACAATAACATATCGTTTTAACCTAAAACCCCTAATGATCGACAGCACAATTAAGAAGTAATTTAGATTGGGAGATATCAACTCAATGAGAAGGTCGGTACGACATATCCGTACTCCTAAAATCGTTAGATATCAGAAATACTGGGAAAAAAGATGGAAGACAAAAAAAGTTATTCCCGCACACTTTTATCTTATCCATAAAATAAGGAGAACGAATTAATAAAAAGACAAGAGAAAATAATGGATGGATGGACGGATGGAATTTGGGGACAGCCCAAGCACTGGGACCCTAAGGTCATTCAGCACTGAACGAATTGTGATAATATGAAAGGATGAGAAATTTAAAACACTTCATGTCATTCAGCTTTCATTAGGTGACTCATAGGCCTACTCCTTTCATAGCGGTTACGTTAAAAAAAAATTGAATAGTTATGAAAATAACATTAGGTAAACAAGAATGTGTCAAGGAACTGGGAACGCCATCTCTTTAGTCATTTCTTTAAGATATATGACCTTCTGGGTTGTTTCGTTACGAGAGGAACTCGGTTTATAAATATATACTACCGTGAGAAGAATTTCTCATTTACTCGTTAACCTCCTCATTTCCCTGTATCCAAACATGGGCTGAGCTCCAGCAAAAATATATAAATTTTTCCCAAACAATTATAGCCTTGCAAGCAAGTGGATGCACTAAATTATGATTATTTATGGAGTCAACCGCGTTCCTGGGGTAAAACTGTATTACGAACTCCTGTGTTTTGAGTGACATGCTAGACTTCAGGCTTGGTCTTCAGCTGTGATCTCTGCTGTATGCACTGTACTATATACACTGATGTGCAATCTGGTAGTTTTGTTTCATATACGTCATCTCCAAACTCAACAGGACACCCGACTCCATCTTCTGATTTACAATCAACTGGTCGCATCTTTGTCGGGACTTTAAGCTTTGCCTCATGATGTAAAAAAAAAATAAGCTCTGACCTCCTATCTGGCTGTTACTTTTTTTTAATTGCTCTTCTTTGAGCAACTGAGAGAATTCTGGTATGATACATGGTGGAACAGATGGCGGTCTCATTTGCTGGATTATTTCATCGATCTTCTCTGAACTGTCACATTTGCATGGGTTCTGAGGATTTTGTATCAAACCTACATTACTAAGATTCTTTGAAGATTGGATTCTTAGGGGAGCTTTTGAATATTGCAGTTAAACAAACCCCAAACTTCTCCTTCCCAAGAGAAGTTTATTCAAGTCAACTTATAAGGCTTTCAGTGGCTGATGTTCTAAAAGCTCCATAGCATACTCATTAACTCTTAGTCTGGACCGGCATGCTGATGAGTATACAGGACAGCCACAGTCTAGTCTGAACCTATATAGGGAATCATATACTCGAAGATTTTTTTATGAGCGCCCTACTTACAACCACATGCAACATACAATATCTATTGAATTTTTTTAGTCATTTTAAATTGGTTTATATAATTTAACTAAGGTAACTTTTCGTCGAAAGTCAAGCTAAAAATTTCACCTCTTTTCCATTTGGTAAAAAAGGCCATTTAAGGTAAGAGTTGGGATCTCTCCTATTTTGCTGCAGCTAGTGCACCTGACGGCAACTGTTTAAATGCCGCGAATCTAAAGCTACTCTCCTCAGCCCATTTGCTTAAAGATTCAACAGACCTATGCAAATATCTACCCAAGGATACAGACTTATCCAGGACAGCACAGTGGTTAGAAGGTCCGCTAGTTTTGTATCAGCGATTACATTTTCTATTAATTCTCCTTGGCACTGTGCTCGTCTTAACCCACCACGGAACTGCAGGTCTTGGATTACCATTTATTAGAAGATATATGGGCACATACACACATATATACATATTTTTTATATATTATATATATATATATATATATATATATATATATATATATATATATATATATATATAAAATGTGTGTGTACATACATACATAACATGTTATTTTTAGTAAATTTGAGAAACATTGTGCAATACTATCCGGGACTACGTTTGTATTCTTGCTCATTGTAGTTCATATTGCAATCAGCAATATTTTTCGGTGAATGTTAAAGCCTTCCTAATAAATATCTGAGCAGTTAAAGTTCCACCTCCCGCGCAAGCAATTCCAAATTTTTGTGGAATGTATAGTAAGCAGCATGACGAATTAGACGGTTTTACAATTTCTAAAATTCTGACGGTGCTCTCAAAACCACCCAGATATCACTGGGCTCTTGTCTTCTTAGAAAGGTTGGAGAAACAAAATCATAGAAAAACTGCGGTGGAAGAATTTTTCTTCAAGTCCAGAAATGAAATCTATTTCCCTTTGGAATTCGAAAAATTGCACTACAAAATGGCGTTATGAACCAGGCACAAAAATCTGGTCCGTGGCGAAAATTTCGAGTTCTTTGACATTTCTTTACATTTAAGACTGGCATTAAATTTGACCTCCACTACAACCCACACTTTTGAAAACCCTGAAAAAAAAAACACTAAAAATGATAATACTTTACTTGTCCCTCACTTTCTGAACCAACAGTCGTTCAAACAGCAAAGCGGCGGGGCAGTTTAACGCAGTTAATTACTGATGGAATCATACGTATGCGTACGAGCAATGCGATGGTCGCTGGTTATGGATAACTGTCATTTCACCTTCTGCTCCCTCTTGCCGTAAGATAGGAAAGACTACTGAAGTACTTGACCATTCTGGGATCAGCGTCATTGGCCCTATACGCGGGATCCCAACAACTCTACAATCATATCAGCCATAGTTTATAAAATGACCGATGAAAATGCAAAAAGGTGGTTAAAATTCTTGCACTGTAAAACTTTTCAACAGTTATCGAGCAGCTGTCGATTCTGAAGTATAATCCGACAATGACCCCTGTGTTCCTCGTGACACGGACCCCAGTGTTCCTCGTGACACGGACCCCAGTGTCCCTCTTGACACTGACCCTGTGTTCCTCATGACACTGACCCCTGTGTTCCTCATGACACTGACCCCTGTGTTCCTTATGACACTGGACCCTGTGTTCCCTCATGACACTAGTTCTTCTTTGGAGGGTGGGTAGAGCTGACTGGCATGCTGTTGCCCAGCGTTGACTCTCTCCGAGCCGCCAATAAAGAATTAGAATTTATTTCTGGTGATAGAAATTCATCTCTCGTCATAATGTGGTTCAGTTCCCACAACAAGCTGTAGGTCCATTGCTAGGTAATCAGTTGGTTCCAGCCACGTAAAAATAAATCTAATCCTTCAGGCCCAGCCCTAGGGAGAGCTGTTAACCAGCTCACTTGTTCAAGTTAAATCTAAGATACTACTTTTTCCTCATGACACTGACCCCTGTGTTCCTCATGACACTGACCCTCGTGTTCCTCATGACACCGACCCCTGGGTTCCTCATGACACTGACCCCTGTGTTCCTCATGACACTGACCCCTGTGTTCCTCACCTCAGTTTCAGTCATTATTCAATTTTATGTATTTTAGAATGAAATGAAAATATGTATTTTAGAATGAATGAAAATACGAACTGTGGGCCATATAAGCCAGCGTTGGCCTGGAAGTTTTTCTCTTTTTTTCCTTTCTTTTTAAAGCTGAATAATGGCATGTAACCTGCACAATTTGCCTACGGTAAAGTAAACGTGACACCGATGAAACTCGCTGGGCAATCTTCACACACGCTAAATCATCCGGATTCAGAATAAAAACCTGACAATGAAGGAAAGGTTATTTTTACAAAATCATCCCCTTGATTGAAATATTCTTAAGATATGGGACTCGACTATGTGGAATGTTGTTTTTTTTATTCTAATAAAGTTGTTCAAATCACTGGACCAACCATCGCAATCTTGTCCATGTTATGCTTTTCTGCCACGAGAGAGAGAGAGAGAGAGAGAGAGAGAGAGAGAGAGAGAGAGGAGGAGGAGGGTGGAGGTGGAGGGGGGAGGGCTTTACACAAGCTGTTTCCTTCATATCACGAGCAATATATTATTTCAGGAGGCAATACCTCTACTGCACTGCATGTGAAGTGCAATGAAAATGTTCAAAATAATCTTTAACAATTTTCTTAGATTCATGTTGAAAAATGTGGTGTTTTATTTTCATATTGCAACATTTTGTTGTTAAAACTACTTTTTACATGCATTCCAAAAATAATTACTGGTTTAAAATTGCTACATGTACGTGTGTATTAAAAGGTTTCTGTAAAAGGCATACTAACTATATAATTTCATATATATATATATATATATATATATATATATATATATATATATATATATATATATATATATATATATATATTACTGCATATATATATAGAACCAGTATTCTTCAAATATAAAATTATCTTTTCTTTTAAATCAGCGTCTTGCTGGATGTTAAAATAATTTGTATTCAATAATTTCATTATGATTAAAATTCGTGACCTATAAACGCAATATATTTCATCATTAACAGATAATATTCTAAGTCACAAGCGAGTCGCCCTGAGTGAGTGGAAATGTTTCACCCTCTATATACCTGAGCTGTTACGGTCAAGAATGCACCCTCCTATGGAGATGACGTGTCCCTAGTGTGAAAGCCCTTTTAAATTTCGGTGGCCCAGCTTCAGCCGTCTGAAATTCTCGTCCTGTTCTTTTGCGCCGTAGAGGGCCACCATTATCATCGTTGTCATTTTGTTTTACCGGAAAACAAAGTGGCTAGGCAGAACTAGTTTTTACCCGCTGAGAACAAAACCATCTAGAAAACTGTCACACCCGGTAATAACATACAACAGCTTCCATTATTTGAAATAAGAAGCAACTCTCAGAGCTCAAAAATGACAAAATTAGTTTAGTCAATATTCAACACAATCGTAAAGCACCAATTTTTGTTTTAAGTAAATCCAATACGAGTAGCTGGATACAAACCTAACTTGCAGTAGGTCCACATTTCAATCCATGGTCATAAAGTAAAACTGCTTCAGTTCTGAAATAAAATATGTGAATCTCATCAAGATATAATGTAGACAGGCCTCTTGGCATAAAACAATTAACGCATAACCGTTGTGGGAAATAGCCATTTTCCTTAATGAACGCTTGTACTACAAGTACAAGGAGAGAATCCTGTAAACTAGTTCAAACGAACAGTTCAAAATCAGAATCGGAGCAAAGTAATGTTAGGTTTGGGAAACACTCGGCTTTTTATCAATTCTGCGATCACCATTTTATACAAACACTGATCTGGAATTCATAATATATCTTTTGGCTTGAAAACAGTTCAGAGAGAGAGAGAGAGAGAGAGAGAGAGAGAGAGAGAGAGAGAGAGAGAGAGTAAACAAATAAAAACTACCAGCGCTTGTCGTCCTCTCCAGCGCTTATAAGCGAGGCCCCCGCAAAACACAATTGAATCCAAACGTCATCGTAATGATTCATCCGATTCTGCGGACTCCGGCAACGGACTAATACAAATGAACGCACCTCGAAGCCTCTTAGATTTGGAGTATCAGCCACACGAACACCTACAATGGTTTTAATGAGGTAACTCGCAGCCAGGCCCTTCCACAAAAGACTCGTTCGTGAGGATACCACTGTAATGAATGACGAGTAATTTCTCCAAAGTTCAGATGCATGCGATGGATCGACGTACATCTCTCCATGGCGGGGAATTGGGTGAGGGTGACGGTGGGACAGATATTTAGAGAATGGCCTTGCCTGAAATAAATAATCTCGAAATTTGATTTTACTAGTCGTGAAAAAAAAAAAAACCCTTCGCAAACTTTTTTTTTTATTTTTTTATCTAGCTATTTCATTTCATGGTCAGAGGGTCCAATTGTCTGACAAACATTCAAGTGTATAAATGCATACAGGTTAAGTATCTAAGTCAGCAAACTCGTTTTTAGTGATCTACAGACTAATACAGTGATGTATACATTATATATATATATATATTATATATATATATATATATATATATATATATATATATATATATATATATATATATATACAGTATAATTTACCATTATAATTTTATATTTCCTCATTCTGACCTCAAAAAAAAGAACGAAAACGAAAATAAAAAATTAGCTTCATCCACAGAAAAGAGGACAAAATACAAGTGATTCTGGTCCACGGGGCGCTACCTATGACTAATGCGATCAAAGCCCTTCCAACGAGCTGCTTAGCCAAAATGTTCAAGGAATCCTTATCACTTCCACTTGATCAAACGATCGCCTCTCTAGAAGCCTCTATTTACCGACCTGCGCGGCGGGTCCCCCGAGCCCTTGGTGGCATCAAGCATCATTTCAGTTTCTTTGCATCTGCATGCCGACACAGGAGCGGGGAACGGTTGGGGGAGGTTTGTTCGGAAGGGGAATGGGAGGGGGGGGATAGGGTTTTAAGGTATGGGAGGCAAGAGGAGGGAACCCCGATATAGGAGCGCTACCCTTCAACTTCTGAAAGATAAACAAACATTGATAAGTGAATAAGCCTCGGCCAGAACAAGCGTTGGCTAAAGCAAACATTCTCTTTGACTTTTCGAGTCAGCAACGCCTCAGAGATTCCGAGCCATATGGCTGTCCTTTAACCCTGGCTGCCATAACTAATCGCCGACACAGGCCTCAACAGACCACACAGTGGACTACAAGCATTCCCCATCTCGGCGTGCTGAGACGTCGGCAAGGAGGCCGACAGGTGACCACATAAAAGAATAAGCAGAATGGAAAGAAGCACGAAGGAAAAATAACGACTACACAAAAGCTTAACATCTTGAGCCACTTCAGAGAGGACCGGCCGCCCGTCGCTCACATATCCAACGAAATTACAACAGAATACAGGAATTTCAAAACCTCTCGATATGTCAGTTGTGCTATCGTTTCCATAGCATAATACCAGCACCTGGCTTCACTCGACACAGAACAAGAGGAATGGCATAAGGAAATTCCTCGACCAGATACCTCTGACCCTTGCAGAGAGAGAGAGAGAGAGAGAGAGAGAGAGAGAGAGAGCAATTATCTCACTACAAAAAAATTGGATGGTTAAGCATTCAGGTCTTCTCAGAGAAGGCGACAGAGAATGACCTGTGTGACGGTGGTGAGGATGCTAAATCAGAATGGGGTGATGTGATGGGTGAGGTTGTGGGGGCAAAGAGAGTCATAAAAAAAGGAGGTTGATTCACAAGACGGCCGGAGAGATCAAAGATGGCAAGCCGACAACTCCACTTAGAAAAAGAAATCACGACATTGTTTTCGCAGGAGGGGTGTAGCTTAAATAGGACGCTGAAGACAATCGTTGCCTCGATGCCTGGGAGAGAAAGAGAGGGAGAGAGAGAGTAAGATATAATTAGAGATCTAATCTTATGAGGTCAAAAAAATAATTGCACAGGCTCTACAAAAAATGTAGTGTGAGTTCCAGCAGGGGTAGTGAGCGACACTTTCTGCAATCTACGCGAGAGAAACACACACACAAAATGACAGGCGCGAATACATTCAGTGAGACGGGATTAACTCGAGCACTGTGTAACCTTTTCTCAAAGGGACTACTAAAGATCCTTGCCTGATAAAAAGATGCTTATCTCCAGAGCCATTCAAAATTTACTTTGGCCGCTAATACCCATTAACATTTAACTTTGTTTCGGTCCATAGCATTCTGACACCAAGAGATATGTATGTATGTATGTATGTATGTATGTATGTATGTATGTATGTATGTATGTATGTATGTATATACAAATACAAACATGAGGGATTACGCCCCTTTTTTTTATATTTCATCAGATACACTTCAGTCAACTCCTGCGTCTCATTAAGTTGCCCTACGCTAGAAAGTAATCAAGCGAGCAGGTTTTCATGTTAATAATAATAATAATAATAATAATAATAATAATAATAATAATAATAATAATAATAATAATTCTTTCAATTTCGACCGATTTTCATTAAGAGCAGCAACGGACCTTGGCTATTCCACTAAATCTCAAGATATTGTGAAAACCATTTTTCCTATTCTTGACTGTAAATGTAAATAAACCCACACTGCATTTAACTAAGAATCTGTACGTCCATTTCTCTGCTGCTGATTTTATGATTTACAGCCAATCATTGGTGCACTTTCGGCCCTCCAGCGCTGTAAACAAGTTGAAAATGAGGGAGTTGGGGTGGTTGGACAGCAAGATGGAAGAAAGGACAGTTAGGTATTGATTGAGACCTGTACTCGTTGCGGAAATAAATAATCAGTTGGGTATCATGTACCAACTGTTGTCTAATGACGTATATACACTTTTGACAGATTGCAATTATTACGTTCACTAATTGCAATAAGAATTAAACATCACCTGGTAATCGAATGAGGCTAGTTACTAAATGACAACCTAATAAAAATATCATCAAGTATTTCGAGCTTGTATGTGAAAAACAAGGTAAAAAAAAAAAAAACTTTTAAAAAACTGTATGGAACTGTATTCAACTATGCTTGGAAAATTCATTCGTCACGGATATCGAAAATAAAATGACAGAAACAGTATTCCAAATTACAAACGTGATCACTCAGAAATGAAGACGAATAAACATAAAACTAGCATCATAAAAATAGCGACAGTTATTACCATGTGCATTTCAGGGCTGTCTCTTATTGATTGTCGTCGATAAAATCTTACCAAAGCATCGGATATGGACCATATTTTGAAATAGCTATTTCAGCTTCGCAGCTTAATTGGCAAAACATGCAGTGGTGTCTAATACTGATAATTAAGGCATTTATCAGGAGTAAATCAAAGAAATTTAAAGGCAAACTCAGCCAATCTAGCAGGCACGCCAGATAGAGCTAGTAAAACGTCGATACTGAAGCGCCCCCTCAACTCCCATTGGTACTGTAGTATGACGTTTTATGAATGAAGACTCAGGTGTTGTTAGTAGTAGTAATGGCCCAAGCGGTATATGGAATTTTATATTGTTTCACACACCAAACACCTACTCTACATTTCTCTTTCTCTCTCTCTCTCTCTCTCTCTCTCTCTTGATTGTCTACTACACAAGGGAATGGGCATCAAATGAGAATACATTCTGAAAATGCCAGATCCAGCGCAATTCACGTTTCCTTTAACTTTGAAATATGCACCGAGTCTTACCCTAACGCTCTGTGATAACCACTGTTACCCTGGAGTTTCTGTTGCTTCTTATTGTCTCCTCAAAAGTTCCGGTTCACGCGTACCCGCTTAGTCCTGCTAAATGAATGTAACATAACGCAAGCGTTCTAACATTAACTTCCTTAATGCATGATCCGTCCCATAATAAATCCACAGTGCTTGGTATAGCACACTACTCCCCTCTCATTATTTTATTTGTGTGGCTCTGTGTCAGTTTTGTCGCTTCTATACGCTTGACTCATTTACTTGAAATGACACCAATGTTTGTTGTAGGGTTGTTGAGAGTGTTATCAGTGAGTCTATGTATTCCCGGTTTTATCTATTTACTTTTTTATGGATTTGGAGTTACCCATTCTTTCGATTTTCAGTTATTTTGATTATTTCATTTACATCTTTTATCATATATATATATATATATATATATATATATATATATATATATATATATATATATATATATATATATATTTCATTTAATCATACCTACATTGTGAGTTTAATGATACGTAACTCATAGCCCAAGAGCTTTTGGCTATGCCCAAAATTTTATAATCCACTAAGCCATTTGTAGTAAATTATCTTACAATTTTGATAGTTATCGCATATCCTACTGAAAGTATTACTTATTGTACAAGAGGGTCAAACATTTGTGTTTCTACGATCATTATCATGCGACTGGGAACCCTGCTATTACGTCCGATGTCATAGTTGACGTCACAACTAGCCTCTCTCTGGGTGCTTACTGAATTTAGCCAAGTTTCCCTTGAAATTTCTTTGATTTACTCTGATAAGTGCCTTCATTATCCACATTAGACATCACTACATATTTCTGGCAATTAGGCTGTGGCTCCAAATAGCTATTTCCAAAATACGATCCATATCCGATGCTTTGTAAAGATTTTATCGACGAAAACGGCCCCTGAAATGCACAGCAGGATGAAAATAATAAAAATAGTTAACCTTTATCACGGGAACACACTTCGATAAATTTACGTAAGTAAAGGATTAGCAAAACAGAGCAGTAAGATTATCGATTTACATACTTATTAGATGTAACCTTTCATATGCTCACAACGAAACATAACCTAATGTATTATTATGATTATGTACTGTAGTAGGTTAACGAAACAGCTGCCCGGCATTTCTTGGCGTTCAAGGGGCTCTCCGAATGGCTGAATTTCAATTTAATATCAAGACGCCGGACAGCTAGATAGGATGTAAGAGGCCAAGCGCTATGAAGCCGAGGGCCGAATGGACGCTGCAGAAACCTTCGGCACCTTCCACAGTGTACCGTGTAAGACATTAGTCTAACCCTAGTCTCTACAATAGCACAAAATCTGGTGCAGTAAGTTTAAAACTTTTAAAGTACCAAAACAAATTCTTCAGAACGTTTAGTCTCCGGAATGTGCCTTTCCTTCTACTGTTATGCTCAAGAAATCTACTGATGAATCCTTTTTAGCGTCCTGTAACGAAAACTACTGTGAGGCTTTATCTGTCCGTCCGCACTTTTTCTGTCCACACCACATCTTAAAAACTACTGAAGCTAGAGGGCTATAGGGTGGCATGTTGATCACCCACCGTCCAATCATCAAAAATACCGCCCTCTAGCTCGTGCTTATTAAGGTTCAAGTTAGCCATCATCGTGCGTCTGGCAGCGATATCAGGACAGACCACCGCAGGCCGTGGTTAAAAATTTCATGGGCCGTGGCTCATACAGCATTATACCGAGACCATCGAAAGGTAGATCTATTTTCGGTGGCCTTGATTATACGCTGTACTGAAAACTCGGCGCATTTTTTACTCTTTTTTATTAATTTATCACACTCCAGTTTTAGTAGGTTTTTCTAATCCCTCTGACTGAATTTTGCAACCACCCACCTCATCAGCTTTAAATTTTTTCCAACCACCAACCTCATCAGCTTTAAATTTTTTCCAACCACCAACCTCATCAGCTTTAAATTTTTTCCAACCACCAACCTCGTCAGCTTTAAATTTTTTCCAACCACCCAACTCATCAGCTTTAAATTTTTTCCAACCACCCACCTCATCAGCTTTAAATTTTTTCCAACCACCCACCTCATCAGCTTTAAATTTTTTCCAACCACCCACCTCATCAGCTTTTAATTTTTTCCAACCAACCACCTCATCAGCTTTTATTTTTTCCAACCACCCACCTCATCAGCTTTTAATTTTTTCCAACCACCAACCTCATCAGCTTTTAATTTTTCCAACCACCCACCAATTTTTTCCAACCACCCATCTCATCAGCTTTTAATTTTTCCAAACCCACCTCATCAGCTTTTAATTTTTCCAACCACCCAACTCATCAGCTTTAAATTTTTTCAACCAACTCATCCTTTTAATTTTTTCCAACCACCCACCTCATCAGCTTTAAATTTTTTCCAACCACCAACCTCATCAGCTTTAAATTTTTTCCAACCACCCACCTCATCAGCTTTAAATCTTTTCCAACCACCAACCTCATCAGCTTTAAATCTTTTCCAACCACCAACCTCATCAGCTTTAAATTTTTTCCAACCACCAACCTCGTCAGCTTTAAATTTTTTCCAACCACCCAACTCATCAGCTTTTAATTTTTTCCAACCACCCACCTCATCAGCTTTAAATCTTTTCCAACCACCCACCTCATCAGCTTTAAATTTTTTCCAACCACCCACCTCATCAGCTTTTAATTTTTTCCAACCAACCACCTCATCAGCTTTTAATTTTTTCCAACCACCCACCTCATCAGCTTTTAATTTTTTCCAACCACCAACCTCATCAGCTTTTAATTTTTTCCAACCACCCACCTCATCAGCTTTAAATTTTTCCAACCAATCTCATCAGATTTTTTCCAACCACCCACCTCATGGTTTTCCGACTCATCAGCTTTAAATTTTTTCCAATCAACCAACTCATCAGCTTTTAATTTTTTCCAAAAAAAATCAATTTTTTCCAACTTCATCAGGTTTTAATTTTTTCCAACCACCCACCTCATCAGCTTTTAATTTTTCCAACCACCCAGTGTTGCTTTAAATTTTTTCCAACCACCCACCTCATCAGCTTTTAATTTTTTCCAACCACCTACCCACCTCAGCTTTAAATTTTTTCCCACCACCAACCTCATCAGCTTCAAATTTCAAAGATGAACATGGTCGTTCCATGTAGTTTGCATGATGAACTTCTAAATGCTCCATCTGAATTCTAAACAATTGCCACATGCTCCATGTACTGCATGATACGTCTAAACGTATTTTTGTTAATGCAATAAATACGTTCTGGACAATCAAGCAGAGCAAATTAACATCATTATTTCATGTTCCTGGATGCTTACGTTAGGACTGCGTCCGAAATGTCTCAGCAATCAAGGGTACTAACAAGAATTGGCTGGATGGAAGGATGGAAAGTAAATGAGAGAGAGAGAGAGAGAGAGAGAGAGAGAGAGAGAGAGAGAGAGAGAGAGAGAGAGAGAGAGAGAGAGAGAGAGAGAGAGAGAGAGAGTTTAACTTGAAAAGCTGAATCCACGACACTAAATGTCAAAAACGGACAGGTAAGAAGTTGGAAAAATTGGGGGGGGGTTACCTTTCTGGTACATCAGGACCCTACCATTTCTCAACTGGTGACTATAATTTTGGTAAACTAGTTCTCTTGACCTTTCTTTAGCTTTACTAATCTTGCATTTGCAAAGCAAGGAAAGCATAGCAGTTCAGGCGAACGACCCAATTCTCATAGGTCGTGAGTAACCTCAGAACAAATACTGTCTGATACTTAAGTAGACTATGAAATGGCAGCTGCACCTATGTTAAATGAAACATCCATGAAAATACCCAATGCAACTAAGGACTTTGGACGCGAGTCCGTAAAATGACCCGAGCCATAAACCTCTAAAACTGCCTTAGTGTACATTTTACTCAACAGCATTTTCTTTTCAAAGTTGATTACATATAATCCACTTATTCAAAATACTATTCTCAACAACAAGTAAATGCTGCAAAGCAGCTTTCACGGGATTATAAGAAAAACGGCACGCTTTTACATCCATTTTTCGAGAGCAATTTGGCTATATAATATCATTCATACCGTATTTAATCTTTCCACTTATGGAAACATCAGCAGGTTCTCTGATACTTCGTTAAGAACATTTACGAGCTTACGTGCTTCAACCCTTCCATCTACGCACACACACACATACATACATATATATATATATATATATATATATATATATATATATATATATATATATATATATATATATATATATATATATATATATATATATATATATATATAAAATTCTTATCACGTATACCACGACATTTTTACATTCACAAATATTAAACTATAAAATGTCGTTTAATACCTAATTCATTATACCTCGAGAATCAGGAACGCCCACGGGGAATTATAATTGAAGAGTGCTTCGTTGCCAGTGGGATTCGAACTACCACCTGGTTAGGACCAAACCAGGTGGCAATTCGAATCCCATCCGTAACGAAGCCCTTGTCAATTATATTATGGTTGCCCATGGGTTTAAGTTAGCCCCGAGCTATAGTTAATTGGATATTAAGCGACACTTGCGGCTTAATATTTGTGAGATATATATATGTATATTATATATATTACTAAAAGGACCTCATTCAAACTGGATGGTACTCCGTACTTGATAATGTGGACTGTTTATTTATTTAGAAAGCCTATTTGACTATTTTTGAATAAATACTTCATTAGATACCAACCAGTTTGAATGAGGTCCTTTGATAATGTGGACTGTTTGTCTAACTTTTTCTGAATAAATACTTCAGAACAAGTTTGAATGAGGTAATTTAGTAAGATAATTATACTAATACACAGGACAATTGTGTATGTGATAAAGTTATGATACATATATATAAATATATACACATATATATATATGTATGTATATATGTATGTATATATATATATATATATATATAATATTTATATATATATATATATATATATATATATATATATATATATATATATATATATATATATATATATACACACATCTCCGATTGTGGGTTGTTTTTCGCTAGTAGCATAAATGAAAATTCCATACACTTTGTACTTTATATCTTGGGTAGCTTGATTCGACAACCAACAGGTAAACAAGAATAAGAGTTACTGAAATTTACAAACATCAACGCATGAACCTGTCTGGCCTTTTTCGGAACAAAAAAGCAAATAGTAGTAATGATAAAGAAAACTTCACCAAGCCAGCATGAGCACGAGAGAGAGAGAGAGAGAGAGAGAGAGAGAGAGAGAGAGAGAGAGAGAGAGAGAGAGAGAGAGAATATTTCATTTAGTTAGGTCAGATAATTAAACTAGCGAGGGGTGTCAAGCTTTTGATGAAAAGTCCAGTGTCGGCGAGTCCGATCTCGGGGCGACCTTTCTAAGCACGACCTCTCGTGACCCTTCTGTACCGCCAAATCGGCTGGGGCCGCTGGAACTACACGAACATGAGCCCACGCATGGGGATCCATTTTCACAGAAGTGGAACCATGCCTAGTTACACGAATGTGCAAAACTGAAACCATCCATTATTTCAAGGACCAAGTCTTCCATAACAGTATTCTTCCTTTCGAAAACCGACAATCTAGAATCGGGCATCTACAAGTTTCGGAGATCATTTGATGGGTTGTATGATCATAAAATGAATCATGTTTATTAGCACAGATGCACACGAATTTCCAAAAGCAAAACTATCTGAAAAAAAAAAGATAAAACTTCTCTCAACCTCACAAGAACTCCGGTCAAGCGAAAAATCATACACGTACTTAGCAAACGGAAAGATGCACTTGTAAGCGTGCGAGCAACATCCAGGTTCGGGAACAGAGGAATGGGATTTGGAAATCAAGTTACGGTCTAGTACACAACCCCTTCACAAGGTACAACTAAGGATAAAGAATTAGCCCAGGTAGCGTTATGTAAGATAAGCAATGTCTGGTATGTACAAAATTCTGTAGAGCGCTTCGAAAGGCTGGTAAATTACTGTCTCTGAAAGAGGGCAGATTTAAGTGTTTCAAAGCCTTAAAATTATTAAAGACTCGAAGACAAGATGAAATACTACTGGTTCAGCTCCTTTGAGATCTAAACAATGCTACCGTGGTTTTATAGCAAAGTTTTCGATTATCTTGCAAAGATGTCCTCTCCTTTTTCCTACAAAAGTAGGAGGTTGAAGATGAAATAACATCCTTACTCACCATATAAATAAAACAGGAAAACTCTTATCTCAATGATAAAAATGTTTACACAACCTTTGATATAATACTACTCAGCAGTTATCAAGCTGAACTGCTGATTATCAATGCATAATCTCACACTGACTGTAGTTTCCAACGCTGATAGTTTCAAAATTTTTCCCCCCTTCTGTCCACTAAAGCCAAACTGTGTATGTAGACTGGATAACTAATCTCAGGAACAGTAAATGTAACAGTTGAATTTCCCTGGACAACCTTCACTTGCTCCAGATATTGTGAATGATTACCCTTAAAGGGAACAATTACCTTTACAAAAACAATATTTTTTTAAAACTTTTTTAAAGTTTACATGTCAACAATGCTATTTCTTGAGTAAGATAGAAATGCAACCCTTTATATAGTTTTAAATAATAAAGCATGGAGACAATAGATTGTAAACACAAGTCCTGCAGATATGTTGACGAGAACACCATAATCTTAAAAGATATATCAGGCTTGCACAGACAGTATTAAATATATAAAATATATTATTAACCTTTAAATTATGGAAATAATTTTTTGGTGTTACAACCCGTAAAATTTTCGGGAATGATGAGATTACAAACATTACCAGCTCTAAGCCAGAAAACAAAGTATGTGAATCAATGACTTTTACCCTTTGTAATATTACATGTTTTTAATTAACCTGTGAATTATAACGAAAACACTTTGGCCCTTCCTCATAATTCTGACAGGGAAAGTTCAAACCCAACGCTGCTCCATTAACAACTAATGTCCCCAATCTTCCATAATACAGTTTCACTCAAAAGAGTTAAATTTACAATATACAATCTTAATTAAAATGTTAAAATAATGCAATTCGGAATCAGATAATACAAATTAGCTCCAAAGGCTGCAAAGCCATTACCTGCACATTTTCAAGTGACAATCACTTCCAATATTTTACCTACACAAACAAGCATATATATATATATATATATATATATATATATATATATATATATATATATATATATATATATATATACAATATATAATGTATATATACATATTTCAAATATCAGTTGCACCTTACGTTTTTTCCCCAATAGAAGAAGAAGGTAGAGAAAGTTGTAAGTTTCCAGTTCTCAACATTTCTTCAGCTAACACATACAAAATGTCTGTGTTTAGCCTAACAGACATTTAACAGAAAGTGCCTCAAACAATCCGGCTTGATTAGAAACCGGAACAATGACTCTTTGCTGTTGAGGTAAATATACTAATACTTGGACCGCACACATACACACACACACACATACACACATTATATATTATATATATATATATATATATATATATATATATATATATATATATATATATATATATATATAAAAATACTACTAAGTTATGAAAAGAAACTCATTATCTATTACTTCATCTAGAACATTATAAAAAGTACAATGGATTCAGAACTAGAACAGTGACACAATGTCTTTGGAAATAACGATCACTACGCCAACAGACGAATGTGTACATAACAGCTATTTCAGTACGATTGGTTGGAAACTGCAGTGACCAAGAACACCAAACTATGTTGAAATGAGTCCGGCAGTTCTAGGCCCGATGCAAATTTGAAAGGAGGTTAACATGGATAAATAAGATGCATTCATAAATCTACCTAAGGGCACCATCTTGAAGACTAAACTGTCTTTCAAGTTCTCTGAGCTCTTGATTAGAATGAAGGCGAACTTCGATAGTCCTCTTCAGGCCGTTTTTATGCAATTAAACTGAAAACTAGAGTCCAAAGGAAACTTTTAAAAAGTTTGTGAGAAACTTGACCATGAACCTGATCTAGTTTGAATTCGAGACATATTAATGGTCCTTTGGTACCAAATCAGAATAGGGTCACTGCCATTTTGGCTATACTTAATAGAATTATTAATATTTATCTTTATCAAGTCCTAAATATGAAATGACGCAAGAAGTTCCTAGCTGTAATACAGTAGTGTCTCAGTGAAACTGAAAACTAGAAATAAAAGTGGCAATTGTCAAGATAAGTCAGTACAGTGTATATATCACACCAAAAATATCTACCTTTCTGAATCTATTTTACATTGGTTCAAATGAAAAACAAGTAAAAAATGCGCCGAAGTTTCTTCGGCGCAATCGAGTTTTCTGTACAGTATAATCATGAAACTCAGCCACGGCCCATGAAATTCAGCCACGGTCCGGTGGTGGCTTGTGTTGTTGGTACCTATATCGGTGCCAGAAGTACGATTATGGCCAACTTTAACCTTATATAATATAAAAACTACTGATGCTAGAGGGCTGCAATTTGTTATGTTTATGATTGGAGAGGGGATGATCAATATAGCAATTTGCAGCCCTCTAGCCTCCGTAGTTTTCAAGATCTGAGGGCGGACAGAAAAAGTGCGGACGGACAGACAAAGCCTTCACAACAGTTCTCTTTTACAGAAGACTAAAAAGTGTTCCTGAACACAGGACACCAGCTATCTTGAAATACTGGCCCTTAAGGCATTCCAAAATCCTTAGTAAAAAAATAAAGTACACATCGAAGATCTAAGTGCTGGCATACATGGCTGCACATGTCCTGCAAAGAAAACAAATGACTAAGAAAAACGTACAGCCTGTGCTACATTCACACCCAACTGTTATATTAGGGAGTTCCCATACATGACACGAATTCGACAGTTACACAAGAGGGTTAAAAAAAATCACTTGGAGCTCGTCAAAATGAATTTGAACATTAAATTTTGCAGTTACATACGCTGACTTGCAGTCGATGTAGTACTGTGAGTCACATATGCTAACTGCGAGTAGCAGTTCGATAATTTACACTGGAGTCGAAAAGTAAATCTGAAATTCAACTTGAAACCGTAAGAATTTCGGTAACTAATTTTTTTACCGTTAGAGTGACACATCCACCACCATTAAAAATTAGCATCCACCCACCTTTGCGAAATGTGTACAGTACAGCAACATGTAACTGCTCCTGTTCAATAGCATTTTACTCGAAATGTCATACAAACCTACGAAAACACCATAAAACTATTCTCTACTCAAATCGCAAAAAGATAACATGGAAATTATAATTCTTAAATTATGTAATTTTTGACATTTATGAAACTTCAAACCATCAAGCTAGTCGTCATTTTTAGTTTTCTGTAAAAGGACACTGTTGTGCCGGCTTTGTTTGTCCGTCCGCACTTTATTCTGTCCACTCTCAGATCTTAAAAACAACTGAGGCTAGAGGGCTGCAAATTGGTAGGTTGATCATCCACCCTCCAATCATCAAACATACTAAATTGCAGCCCCCCAGCCTCAGTAGTTTTTATTTTATTTAAGGTTAAAGTTAGTCATAATCGTGCTTCTGACAACGATATAGGATAGGCCACCACCGGGCCGTGGTTAAAGTTTTATGGGCCGCGGCTCATACAGCATTATACCGAGACCATCGAAAGATAGATCTGTTTTCGGTGGCCTTGATTATACGCTCTAGCGGTTGTACGGAAAACTCGATTGCGCCGAAGAAACGTCGACGCATTTTTTACATGTTTTTAACTGACAATTTTCTGATCAGTCTTAAATAAGGCTAAAAGCAAATTGTCTTTAAAGGAAGAAGTAAATAGAATACTACAGTCCTTTCCTCTTTCAAAATCATGCAACGAGAGGCTAACACACAATTAGCTATTTCCAACGTACCAAAACCAGTCTTAGAAACAGACAGGAGTTGGAGGTAATGGGCTGTAATGACGCACGTAAGGCCAAAGTGAATAAATTACATTCTACAGACACACACACACACTTAGCAGTATAAGTTAAATATACCTTAGTTTAACCAGAACACTGAGCTGGTTAACAGCTCTCCTAGGGCTGGCCCGAAGGATCAGATTTATTTTACGTGGCTAAGAACCAGTTGGTTACCTAGCAACGGGACCTACAGCTTACTGTGGAATCCGAACCATATTATAACGAGAAATTAATTTCTATCACCAGAAATAAATTTCTCTAATTCTTCATTGGCCAGTCGGAGATTCGAACGCTGGCCCAGCAGAGTGCTAGCCGAGAACGATACCAACCCATCTAATGAAGAACTACTTAGCGGTATAACTGAATATGAGATACTATAAAGAATTTCTTCATTCTAAAATACTTAAATATGCTATAGGCATTCTAAACAGGAATACTTGGTTTTAGCAAGAAAGGGATATTCCAAATGAAAGCAAAACTCAAACCTAGAGTTAATAGGAGGCTGCTAACAGATCAAAATAGATCTGGGGTAAAAAGAGAGAGGAGAGGAGGTGGCCACTACATACCCTCCGAGCCTTATGCATCGAGCAAGAGAGCAGCATCACGCCCTCAAGCGTACACAATAAATGAGATGACCTTTTGAAATAAGCGTCCGAAGAAGAGAGAGAGAGAGAGAGAGAGAGAGAGAGAGAGAGAGAGAGAGAGAGAGAGAGAGAGAGAGAGAAACAACTCCGGCAGCTATCACCCTTTATATGAGTGACTCCAGGGACATTAGCTCTTGGCGCCATTAACGGTGGCGTTTAATTTGGGGATAATGGGAAGACCATGGGCGTTGCCGAGTGACCCAAGATCGAATTCCAAGAGGGAAGAAAGGCTGCTTTGATTCGCCCCTGAATATGGCGGTTGCACTAATCAAGCTCTTAGGAACAAGAAGAGGTCCCGAGGGAAGAGGTCAAAGCAAAGTCAGTGAGGTTGTGGAATATAGAATTTTTTTTTCTTTTTGGCCCAACGCCAAGCTGGGACCTATGAGGTCATTCAGCGCTGAAAATGAAATTTATAAGCGAAAGGTTTTAAAGGTGTAATTGGAGGAAAACCTCAAAGCAGTTGCACTAAGAAACATTTGTTAAGAGAGGGTGGAAAGTAAGATGCAAGAAAGAGAATATGAACGGAGGTACAGCAAAAGGAATGAAAGGGGTTGCAGCTAGGGGACGAAGGGGCGCTGCGACAAACCTTATGTAATGCCTACAGTGCATCGCATGGGCTGCACTGACGGCACTACCCCCCTACGGGACAGTGAGGTGGTCGAAATTTCCATTGGGGAGGCGCTTGCTCACAGGTCACTTAGGTCCCGAGGGATAAAAATAATTGCATTACGAAGCCATGAATATGAATAAGGTCAGTATTCGAATGACAAAGTGTAAACATGAATACCAACAGAGATTTCCAGACTATAACAATTTACTAATGGATTCAAAAAACCAAAAACCAGTGTTGAAAATCATAAAAAGTTAACATAGCAATAATGCCTGTAACACAGAATGATAAGAGATTTCTGACTAGTCAAGCAACACGGTATTGCATGCATGAAAGTGATACAGCAATGACAGAGGAATTTCAATGTAGATAGCCAGCGTATCCGGAGAGCGTCTGATGCCTGAAATTTGTACTGAGAAAAGTGATCGCCAATTTATCTTCGAATTAAATTCAAACTCACGGCATGCATATTTGCTATGTTTTCCCACGGTGATGATAATCAACTACGGTGTTTCTCGCGTGCAACAGAGAGATTAACATTAGTAGATAAGGAAGAATGAGAAAAGGGTTTGGTGAGGAAATAGGAAAGATCTGAGAGAGAGAGAGAAAGACTGCTAATATTCAGAAATAGGAAAATATCCATTATAAAAATCTAATATAGTCTGAAAGCAATGAATAGTTAATATTTACCCGAGTGTAAATTGATGGAAAATATTTATACTGATTAGGGACATCTACTGAGATCAGTGATGTTTTTAACTAGTTTTGTTAGGTGTCACACCCTGGCTAGTTCTTGAGAGAGAGAGAGAGAGAGAGAGAGAGAGAGAGAGAGAGAGAGAGAGAGAGAGAGAGAGAGAGAGAGAGAGAGAGAGAGAGAGAGACTGCTAACATTCAGAAATAGGAAAACATCCATAATAAAATTTTAATATACGAAAGCAATGAATACTTAGTAAACGAAAAACCCGGTTGTAAATAGATGAAAAATGTCTATATTGACAAGGGACACCTGCTGACCGCAGTGATTTATTTCCACTAGTTTTGTCATGTGTCACACTATGCCAATTTCTACACAATATATATATATATATATATATATATATATATATATATATATATATATATATATATATATATATATATATCTGACTCACGTCGGGATACCCAGGTCTCTCAGGTAGGGCGTTATCCACTGAGCCATACGCCCTTGCTTTCCACCTGAGAGACCTGGGTTCGATCCCGACGTGATATAAATATATTTCTGTTCCACATGTGATTGTGTGTTGATGATTTTATATATATATATATATATATATATATATATATATATATATATATATATATATATATATATAGAGAGAGAGAGAGAGAGAGAGAGAGAGAGAGAGAGAGAGAGAGAGCCAGAATTTCGACCTGTTCACGAGCAAAAATGAAATCTGGCGAGAGAAAAGCGAGCGGTGGGCATTTTCTCTCGGATTCCCGATCACACGGCTCACAAAAGGGTCGCTGCAAGAGTCTCGGTCGTAAACCCCATGCAGATGAATGCCTTGATTTACGACATTCGCACATTACGAACTGGAGACGGCACTTCGGTAAATAAGATTAAATAAGGTAGTAAATCACGCCCGGAAAGCGCAGCCAAATACGGCGCTGGAGTATTGAATTAATGCACGCTGCACCAGATTTCGCCCGGCGACAGGCCGACCTTAAATCCGCAGCACCGATTCTGCAACCGCAGGAGATTTCCCGCTCGGAAATCTGTAATCTGAGTCATTATCTCGTTGCGAGAACCCATGACTCAAGAATCAAGATCGTAACTTCAACTCCTCGTTACGACTGCCATAAATAAGCCTGACACTGCATTTCCTTACGGGATCATGACAAACAATAGCTCGCTATAAAATGGTAATATTTATATTTTAGTCTAACATAAAACGTTGGCTTCAAATTCATTAGTGTTCCTAATAATTTGTCAGAAATTTGTCACGATATTTCACCTTTCACAAAATAAAATATATATCTTCCAGTAGCAAATAATGTCAAACAAGTAGGAAAAATTACACCATCCACCTCAAAGACATTAATAATAATAATAATAATAATAATAATAATAATAATAATAATAATAATAATAATAAAACGAAAAGACTAATTTTCAGTACTATTTTCCCCCTTAAACCACAACCAATAACAATACGCTTTAATAATCAAACACGGTTCTCTAGGTTTGGAAATAAACATATCCTTTCAGGGCGTCAAGAAATATTCTCAACGAGAGTTAACTCAAGGACAATTTCCTTTCCTCTTGATCTTGACATCAAAAGGACAACCAAAGGAGACCAAGAATCCTGAACTTGAATAAACAAAACATCAACAAACGCAAACATCGAACGTTCAAAGTCAACTAAGCCTACACATTCCGTTTGGCTACCAACACGAAACGCCTGTGCCACTTGCAATAGCAATACAGCATTTTTATCTCAAACACTACCACGCCATGCGAGACAATAAAATAACTGAAAACGGTGAATAAGAAATATTATTATTTAAGGACGCGAAATAAAGAAAATAGTCTGATAAGAACAGCTCCTCAAATGGCGTATATCCTTATTTTAAATATATAAGAACACAACACATTACTTAAAGTCCATGTTAAAACATCTGTAAAGGTTTCACACATATTTTGTATGAAAAAATATAATTTGATGAAACAAAGTACCTCGTTTTGTAAGTCTATTGGCAAGCAGCACTTCGTATTATAAGTCTATAGAAAAGTAGTACTTCGTTTTATGAGTCTGCTGAAAAGCAGTACTTCGTTTCATGAGTCTACTGAAAAGCAGTACTTCGTTTTATGTCTACAGAAAAGCAATACATCGTTGTATACGTCTATTGAAAAGTAGTACTTCGTTTTATAAGTCTACTGAAAAGCAGTACTTCGTTTTATAAGACTGCTGAAAAGCAGTGCCTGGTTTTATAAGTCTACTGAAAAGCAGTACTTCCTATTATAAGTCCAGTACTTCGTTTTTAAATCTACAGAAAAGCAGTACTTCGTTTTATA
>NC_089765.1:7718375-7738375 GCF_040412425.1 Macrobrachium rosenbergii | reverse complement strand
AGTAATGCCTACAGTGTACCGCATGACGCGCACTAACGGCACTACCTCTTACGCGACTCCTGCCCTGGCGATGTCAATTCTTTAACTCAGTCCCTTGCACGAGCCATTCCCAACATCCTTGTCAAATTCTCCATTACATTCCAAAATCCCAACCGATATACATTCCTGTTCTTTAGCAATGATCTCTCTTGAGTCATAAACAAGCCTTTTGATCTTCTGAACTATTCTCACCACGAATCTCAATATCATCTTGCATGCGCTAGTTCCACGGCTGCCGACTCTCATTAACTGAATATGAGACTCGCGCATCCTCATCGTCTCTCAAGCTTCCGTGCATATGGCGGAATCTTATGCATTAGGAGGATTTCCAGGTATTTTTGCTTTTAGTTTTTGTAAAAGAAAACTGTTGTGCCGTCTTTTCTGTCCGTCCGCACTTTATTTTGTCCGCCCTCAGATATTAAAAACTACTGAGGCTAGAGGGCTGCAAATTGGTATGTTGATCATCCACCCCCCAATCTTCAAACATACCAAATTGTATTTTTTACTTGTTTACGTGAACACTGAGAACATACGGCTGTGTCAAAGTAAGATCAGGCAGCAATTTACGATGAAAGGAGTGGAGGTCATAGAATTACTGTTGTTCTTATTAACAAGATAATTAATTTAATGGTACTTACGGAAATAAGAATGGCAGTCTGATATTTTTTTCAATTAAACTTAATTTGTTTACACTTATTTCGACCAAAAATTAAATAAAAGAATATTCATTTCAATATCTAAGTATATCTAACAATGACAATCACGTTGTAATAATGATTGCTATGAAGAACAGCCATGTTCTTTAATGAAAAGAATGAAATACGACCATTTCTCGAGTGTAAATCTTGGTATACAATAAACAAGGTTTTAAATAAGAAATTAGTCTTATTTTATCCTCAATAATAATAATAATAATAATAATAATAATAATAATAATAATAATAGCAATAGCAGTAATAATAATAATAATAATAATAATAATAATAATAATAATAATAATAATAATAATAATAATAATAATAATAATATTTATAAAGTGAATGACAAAATGCAAGAGAAGTTCACATTTATGCGCTTTGTATTCCAAGAATACAGAATTTACAGGTTACAGTTACATTACATCCGACTATTTTTAGAAAACATTAATGGCTCAAAACTTCCTCATTGCATAAATCAATAAAATGCAGGGAGCAAAAAATGTATGGTCTGATTCAATAATGAATAAAATATTGCAAAAAAGTCACTCGAAGGTTTCAAGGGACGACTGCTAATACTTCTAGCGGCACATTACGTAATACTACTGTACAACCATTTTCCATCGCAAAACATGAAGACATGGCAAGAAAAAGTTAACGAAAGGAAGTTAGTTAAAATTCGACGACACGAGCTCAGATCAAGTGATACTTTCTTGTTACGCCAGTCACGAACCAGCGTTTTCACTCTGAAGAAGAAAAAAAAGACGGTCGAATTCCTTTCGGAAGAAGAGTTTGCAATTAACAACCGCCAATTGGCGGAGAATGCAGACATAAAACATACCGACCCTTCCCTTCAATAATGATTCGATTAATCTACTTTTGTTTTTCCTAAACGACGCACTCAGTTGATGATGCAGCGCTTCCTGTTACAATAAAAACGTTTCAGGGAATTTTCACCTCTGTTCGGAATGAAGGCTGGTTATGATCAGTCTCAGGATTGTATACGATCATGAGTCAAAGTGATGCGGCCATCTTAATTTGAAATGCTCTACAATACATGCTTCTTATTCAAACTGTTCAGTAGTGCAACGAATCCCAGCCTTGTTCTTTACAACAAAGCTATATTATACCATTTCTATTAGTTAATCTACTTAAAATATTAAAATTCAGGCAATAAACATAATATACTTTGCCCTAAAATAGTAACAATATTTATCGTACAGTCACATGAAATTTTCCCAGAGTAATGAAAAATATAATTCCCATTAAAAAACTGTCTATTTAATGATAATCAGGGATCGTTCGCTGTATATAAATGTTGAGAGTGAGAAAAGCGAGGTAATTTACGTAACAAGTTAGTGTACATCCATTCATTTCCTGAGAGAGAGAGAGAGAGAGAGAGAGAGAGAGAGAGAGAGAGAGAGAGAGAGAGAGAGAAATTGCTCGCTGTGTATAAAGGTTGTGTGAGAAAAGCGAGGTAATTCATGTAGCCAGCTACTGTACAACCATTCATTTCAGAGAGAGAGAGAGAGAGAGAGAGAGAGAGAGAGCGTCTAAATTATAACAAAGAAAAAATCAATCAAAATAATAAGCGCGAAAACACCGCAGTCACCCATTGACGAAACAGCTGCTAAAAGATCTCGTTTTCTTTGCAATGCCCTGAGCTGACCGTGCTTTTGGGACCAGTTTATTGGAAATGAACGCAGCGTGAAGTTTGAGCTGTTGTCTAGAGTTATATATCTAAAAAAAAAAAAAAAAAAAAAAAAAACAACTTTCTTACAGTGTTTCCGATCTGACGTGGTAGCCACGTCGGAGCGATGATGAAAGACCGTTGAAATAAGAACCAGTTCCGAAAACAGGAGGTGGGGTTGTCAGATTCCCCGAGATGTCCTGACAAGAGAGAAAATGATAACGGTTTCGGAAAAATGTTTTCTTCCACGTTTATTACTCTCTCCCGATCACAGTATTTACGCCGATTGGCTATTAGGCGATTGGATGTCTCCAGCATGTATCAATCTATCCTTCGTTCCTACATATCGCCACATCAAGGAATGCACACTGCCCGATCAATCTCACCCTTTTTGCTTTCTTCTTGACATATCAATGGATTTATTCCTTTTATCAACAACCGTTCTTCGTGCACATCGCGATATAAATCTTTTCATCTGAATCCTCTGTAAATGATAGGGAAGAGGGAAAGGGCAGAAGACGAAAAGAAATTCGGGGATGACTTTTAGCCACCGTAACTGGCTTTGGTGGATTTCACCCGCTGGTATTACCGGACCAGTCATGAAGTGAGCCAAGCCATCTGTCTCTACAAAATGTTTGCAAAGGATACTGAAGTCAAGAGGATGACTCTCTCTCTCTCTCTCTCTCTCTCTCTCTCTCTCTCTCTCTCTCTCATTTGTCTCTAAAGATGTTTGCAAAGGATACTAAAGTCAAGAGGATGACTCTCTCTCTCTCTCTCTCTCTCTCTCTCTCTCTCTCTCTCTCTCTCTCTCTCTCTCTATAAAATGTTTGCAAAGGATACTGAAGTCAAGAGGACGACTCTCTCTCTCTCTCTCTCTCTCTCTCTCTCTCTCTCTCTCTCTCTCTCTCTCTCTCTCTCTCTCTCTCTAAAAATTTTTGCAAAGGACACTGAAGTCACGAGGATGACTCTCTCTCTCTCTCTCTCTCTCTCACATGTTTGCAAAGGAGGATACTGAAGTCAAGAGGACGACTCTCTCTCTCTCTCTCTCTCTCTCTCTCTCTCTCTCTCTCTCTCTCTCTCCTGAACAGAAGATCCGTGGATGAATGAATAAAATGAAAGCCGTGTCCTGAAAAAAAAAGTCCATACGTCTGGAACAAACTGGCAGCTTGCCGTTATAATGTGAAGAAGAAAAGGTCAACATTAAACGTCAGTGCCTAACTGAATTGAACTGAGTATAGAATTTAGGCCAAAGGCCAAGCACTGGGACCTATGAGGTCATTCACCGCTGAAACGGAAATTGAGAGTAAAAGGTCTGAAAGGTGTAACTGGAGGAAAACCTCGCAGTTGCACTGTGGAAGGGAATACGAAAGGAGGTACAGTAAGAGGAACCAAAGGGTTGCAGCTAGGGGCCGAAGGCACGCTGCAAAGAACCTTCCTACAGTGCACCGCATGAGGTACACTGACGGCACTAACCTACCGGCCCCCAACCCCCCCCCCGCCCACGGAGCTCATAAGATTAACGAAAAATTCTTTTTTCTTTATGTCATTCAAGTTAAATTAAGATCACCGCTATGGAACTCTGTCCACCTCGTTTTTTCTGAGTCCTCAGCATGACTCTCTCTCTCTCTCTCTCTCTCTCTCTCTCTCTCTCTCTCTCTCTCTCTCTCTCTGCACCCCGTAAATTAGTCTGTTATTAAGAACTAACTATCGAATAATCGTATTTAAAGCTTGATATCAATGTAAAGATACAACAAATCATAAAATGTGACGATAAAACAATGACAAGTCGATAAGTTCATGTACATCAAAGCGGAGAAAAAAAAAAAGTTATAATAACGATCACAAAAGCTCAGAAGTTCAGGATATATTAATGAGCAAGATTAAACACAAACATGCAAAATTATTCTTAAATTTTCCAAACCGCACACTGCTCAGATATACAAAAAGGAATATAAAAAGAAAAATCAAAACGAACTCACCGGCAACCATAAAAGAGACCCGCAATTCTACACACCACACAAAATTACATGGCAACAACTTCACACGCCGTACTTACGCGCAAGATGTAGAAAAGCGAAAAAAAAAAAATAATCTAGTAGACAGCCTCTAAGAGCCAACAGAAAGAGAATGTGTTTGACTTTTGTCTGGAGGTGGGCGGGGCAACACATGGCAGAGGGTGGGACCCCAAGCTTCCCTTTGTAAACAAGAGTCACGTCGTTGTGTACAAGTGTTTATACATCGCCTACAAGCAACGCCGAGGAAAAATAGAGTTGGTGTGATCGTGCTGGCCACTGAAATCTTGGCGTGATCCTGCCAGCCACTGAATACATTTGATGTTTTCTTTGCATATCATTACACTGGCACACGCACACGCACACGCACACACACACACACACACACTGCCATATTCTGCTCGTCATGGATCGACCGATCAAAAGCGATTCTCGGCTATAAAGGAAAATAACTGAGGAATTGAATTTCACGTGCGCGTACACACCGACTCTTGCGCACATGCATTACACACACACATATACACATTATATATATATATATATATATATATATATATATATATATATATATATATATATATATATATATATATATATATATATATATATATATATATATATATATATATATATATATATATATATATATATATATATATACACGTGACTTTTCTTGTATTATTGCAGTGCAATGTGGTCACAACGGATAAGCATAACAGACAATGAGTCTGACAAAAATAATAATTCACTCCTGAATATTTTACGTCATTATCATCCAATGACTGCAAGGAGACAGGAGAGACCTAATAACCTTTACCTAACCCAGGCCTAGTAAAGAACGGAAAAAAGGCGACAGACCAACCTCATGGACTGTGAAGACCGCAACATTCTAGGGAAACAAGAGCAGAAAGAAAATGCCAAAACTTGGCAGTGTATGGAGAAATACCCAAGGAGGTCTCCGGGTTTCCACGGATTAATTACGGTAAGGGATGGCCTTATGGGAGTCATGAGGCCCGTCTGAGATGAAGGATTTCCTCATTAAGGAGACTCTAAAGGGTGAAGTTAAGTACAAAGGGCATTGTTCGAATGCTCGCATATATATACTTTACAAATGCATATAACTCCTATCATAATTGTGTGTGCATGATTTCTACTCATACACACAAGCGCAGACGCACAACATATTTATCAGATGAAACCGTACAATATTAAAGTGATATACAGTATATTCAAAATATTAATACTGCCAAAAAAAAAAAAGTGCGATTGACCGGCTGCGTGTTAGCAACACAAACGTCTGATGAAGTCATCATCGTCTGAAGTACCCGCCCACTAAAGCAGCCAGTGATTAAATCATCTGATGTACGATATTGGGTTTAATTAGTGATCTTCAACCTGGTGATGAAGAGAGAGAGAGAGAGAGAACGAGAGAAAAAAAATCGGGGCTAATATATTCGAACCACTATGTGGTAACCACGCAGGAAAATAATGACTAATCTTAACGCCAATAGAAATGCAATCATATCAAGTCGGTGGGGGTTGAAGAGATCATGTTACAACGTAAACTCTTCCTTCGCTTAACTTCATTGATTAAAAGATATTTGGACACGAATACTCCACTCTTATAAAAGAACACCAGAGTCATTTAATTTTCGGATTATTTTACCGATAAATATTTCCGCTACATGACAGAACCTGCACAATATTTTCCAGCCTAGGGATAAGAATTTCAGCGCAATTTATAGGGTGTAAAAATACAATGGGAAATGAGAAGTAAGTAAATCTGAAGGTAAAATTTCTACAGAGAAATGTGTAAAAAAATGAATGCAAAGAATTTGGCTCTCAGTCAACAAGAAAATTTTAATGATCATACTTTAATCAAAACCTTCCAGGCAACGAAGCATCTAAATGTCTGAAATCTCTCCACTAAAGACTGGGATGTCATAAAAGATATTTTTAATAGATCTATTTACATAATACATTAAAAACAACTGCGACTTCCTGACCATTTTCTTTGCGTTTTAACGAAGTAACGAACTAACCTATGTCGACGTGGACCTTCATAATTTCTCATCCTAACGAATTAGCTATTAAGGTCGTTTAAAGATTCCACGTGAGCTAGAGAAACCTTTCTTTCAAGATCTCCCAAATACGATCAATTTCAACTTCTACTTTACATATTCAGTGGCGGCGGTGGGATAATTCGTTTTACATGTTAAATGGAAATAACAGAAATATAGAATACATGAGCATAATTTTGAATTTACACAAGGCTCATCAGAACTCGCCACACCCTCTCACATAATAGTGAAATTTGCCTGTCTCTTGCATGCACTCTCTCTCAATCCTGGATGCTGAGGTACCAACTTTCCAAAACCTCCCTCACAACACTTTCCAACTGCACTGTCTACCAGCCTATCAGCCTCAACTCTCTCCACATGACCGAACCATCTCAAAACACGTTTTACCACCTCTGCATATTGCCACATTCCTAAGCTTTTAATACTTTTCATGGCATATTCTGCGCAAACAATTCATCTCTATAGAATCAACAACTTTTTTCTTTCATTTGCACTCAATATCCACACATCACTTCTATGAAGCAGTTGGCACAACGATATCTACATACATTCGAACAGACACTCGAGCTTCTTCTAAATCTTTTCCACGCATCCTGCTAACTTCCTTACTTCACCTACTATGATCACGTGATCAGCTGCCGAGTAACCTAAAGGAAACAGGTAGAATGTCACATTTCAAGAATAACCTCAAAAAGTGCATTTTGTGTAATGAAATCCAGGAAACCTTCCACTGTACTAAAGCTAGGTGTGACCGTTAGAGTGATGTATGTTTATGTAACGGTCTACCATTGCTACTTTAAGTAATAAATTCAATTTGTTGTCTTCAAGCTCCTGTCAGATTACAATAGATGATTTTGTATTTTGTATCTTTATAGGTATTAGCCATTGTAATATGGAAATAAGTTTTTCATTTGATTTGATTTGATCACTTATCATACCACCATCTGCAATTCTAACTCCAAAGATACTTATACAAATCTACTACTCTCATTCTTCCCTCAAAAACACTTATACAAATTTACTGACCCCATTCTTCCCCATCCAACTGTAGTGTAGAAGATAAGTATTTGTAAGCAATAAAAAGTTAAGATGGAAGTGAATTGTGGGTGTTTGATTTCGCAAGCGGGAGAGTGACTGGTTTGCCATAAAAATTGGTCAGGACAAATCTGTTACGTTTCTGCATCTATTTGGATACTCAAGGGTTATATCATAGAAGATAACGCCAAAATTCATCACAAGAATCGAGGAAACACTACAAAATCTGCCAAAATATTTCTAACTTGATAAAATTCTAAGAACTGCTAACGACTAAAAATGCAACGCTAAAGATCGGAAGAAAAGGACAAGGAGGATAAAGAGCGATCCATCAGATGTGATAAAATAAGAAATACAAACAAGCATATTCTGGATATATAATAATGTAATGTTTCTTGCCTTCTGCTACTGCAGCTTCAGGAGGAGTCTCTCTTTCCTAAGAAACAGATTTACGGACATAATGATCCCCACAGATAAAGCATTACTGGTTACTTTATTTTTTTACTTGGTTTGGTTACTTTATTTTTTTACTTGGTTTGGTTACATCTCTTTGTATGTACGCTAGCTGTGAAATGTAGCTAACATGAATTACAAGCATATAATTGCACAAGAACCTATAGTCCACAGGATAATATGAAATTTAACATTAAGTTTGTATGCTAAAAATGATTGCATAAAAAAACTGATTTTGACCAATTGATTGACATCGCGCTTTCCATATTCTGGGAGGAATTTAATTTTTTGACAAAAAATTCTTTGAAACCATACCATTCCCTCCTACTTCACGTGGCTCAGGGGATATTACCAAAAGATAATAATAGAAATAGTTCTCCAAGAAACTCTAGGTCTGAGAGGTGCTCAAACTCAAAACATACACCAAACGTTCTATATGATGTGACCATTCAAATCATGAGCTGCAGACGTGGTACGTGGATTAAACTCCGATTGAAAATTTTTAAATAAAAAAAGGGGAAAAGATTCAAGGGATTACGGGTCATGATGCTGACAAGAGTCATTAAGCGTTCAATTCTGGGTCCAAAATACATTGTAAATCACAAATATTAAATTACAAAAGGACTACGGGTCATGATGTTGACTAGTTATTAAGTGTGCAATTCTGGGTCCAAAATAAATTATAAATCACAAAGATTATATTACAAAGGACTACGGGTCATGATGTTGACAAGAGTCATTAAGTGTGCAATTCTGTCCATAATAAATTATAAATCGCAAAGATTAAATCACAAAGGACTACGGGTCATGATGGTGACAAGAGTCATTAAGTGTGCCAATTCTGGGTCCAAAATAAATTATAAATCACATAGATTAAATTACAATGGACTGCGCGTCATGATGTTGACAAGAGTCATTAAGTGTACAATTCTGTCCATAATAACTTATAAATCGCAAAGATTAAATCACAAAGGACTACGGGTCGTGATGGTGACAAGAGTCATTAAGTGTGCAATTCTGGGTCCAAAATAAATTATAAATCGCAAAGATTAAATTACAGGAAATGTCAAGCTTCAAGATGTGGCGACGCGTATTTCCTACTCCATTACTACCACAGTTATGTTCGACTTGAAGAGAATCCTCGTAATCCAATACTCCCATCTAGTACCTCTCCTTATCTCGCCAACCCTGTCAAACCTCTTCTTTCACACTACAATCAACCAGAGCTCTTCACAGCACTCGACAATCCATTAGAAGAACTCCTCAGTCTCGGCACACGGTGTATGGCAATTCGAGAAGTCCAACTTTATTGTTAACATTCATTAGAATTTTCAGTGATATAAGATATGCTATGTTACAAGATGTCTGAGAGTGAATAGTGAGCTTGAATATAAATAAATATCTACCAACAGTTTATTAATGTAAGATCAAGGACACAGGAGACTCAAACATACACAGATATAAGTGGTAACACATTATGATGATAAAGACAAAAGAAAATGAAGTGTAAATGAAATGGGGAGAACAATAAATTACATTTCGGGTATCCCCATCCACTTTCGAATAGGTACGGAGAAACTACCCAAATATTAAGCTCTTCCGTCCTTCCTTTGTTTTTATTCATAGGGGATTTTCATTCTACCTTGTACCTAAATGTACGTATATGCAAATAACTGTATAAGCATTCAGAGTGAACGTGCGTCAGTCCCACATTCAAAGCAGTACGGAACGACCTTAGGTTTGGGACTTGTTGTCCAAACCAGAGCCAGCCTATCTCAACATTAACGATACAGAATATAACTGCCTTGGTCCGAAATTCGGGACGGGCGTGCCATCTCGACCCTCTTTTATAATGTCAATTTTGTTACGGTATCGATATGCATACAAGAATTATATATATATATATATATATATATATATATATATATATATATATATATATATATATATATATATATATATATATATATATATATATATATAAAATGTGTGGTGTTTATATATATATATATATATATGTATATATACTCGTATAGGGCTAGCAACCTCATCTTATAAGCAACTGATGCGATCCATTGATGCGCAAGAACGTTAGCAAAATCCTACCCCTACGCAGATAACGAACATTTTCTTTTAGCCAATAATGAGAGGACTCAACAAGAAAGTGTAACAACCTGAGAGAGAGAGAGAGAGAGAGAGAGAGAGAGAGAGAGAGAGAGAGAGAGAGAGAGAGAGAACAAATTAGAGAGAATTATTTTCTCGATTCCAATCTCCGAGCATAATCGGGAGCAGAAGCTGAATCATCCTTTTATATGAGGCTGAATGAAAAATGCAAAGAAATTTCGCAATCAACTCCTGGCGCAGCTTACGGAGAATAAAAGCGCATCATGCCTGCAAATACAAGCAACGGCTCCTCCTATCGGGGGATTTCATCACACCCTGACAAGATGAGCTCCTCTTGGGTAGCTGCCCCAAGACCGACTCCCCCTAAGAAGACTCGGACGATTTTATAATAACCTTTACGGCAATAACAAGAGTAATGAATAAATATATATATTACCGAGAGAACATTTCTCCTCCGAGGGACGAATACGCTATGATCGCTACGGTTTCAGAGGTGGAGAAAAAAATAAAAGCTTTCGACGATATATGTTTAAATAGATCCGTCTCGCAGCATTTTGAAACCCGGCTCAATTAGACCCCACATCAGTTAACCTTTCAAAAGCAGACCCTTCGTACTTGGAAGTTATTAGCGTTGCTAATATCGGGGATACGATAATAGGGGGTTACTTATGAACTAATGAAAGCGAGGGAGGGTGATAGAAATCTTATTTTTATTGTTGTTTATGATGGATTTGATAAGAGGGGTCTATGCTAACGACGACATTGAAGACACAACCGGTTGTCAGCGGCGAAACTGATACCGATCTTCTTGACTCCGATGAGTTGCAGATAATGAAGATAAAAGTGCAAGATAATAAAGAAGGAGCGGACAATAGCTAATTGCAATGAGCATAAATTTTATAAACCAGAGATTTTCTTCCGAGTCCTTAATATGCAATCGGAGTATAATTTAATCTGGTGGAAGACGCAGGTAATCGTTCGAGTAATTCGCGATATATAAAAGCCTGAGAATGCTGTGAAGAAAAATTAGCGTCAAATACAACATACCTGCAAATAATAATAATAATAATAATAATAATAATAATAATAATAATAATAATAATAATAATAACATAGTGTTTATGGAAATTAATTTCCTTTCCTGCAAGTTAGACCAGTCGAAGAATTCACAAAACACTTGGAGAAATACTGGATTAAAAAAAAAAAAAGACAACTGCACAGATTAGGCCACGAGTAAGTGTAGTGGAAAGTTGAAGCCCGCAATGCAGTCTGAAAGACACTTTCTTTGGTTATGCAAAGCAATCCCCAACGCCCAGTTACACATCATAACCGGACTTGAAAGTACCCAGCTCCTAGGAACAGAATATAACCTGCTAAGGAATTTCTCAGATTAATCAACATCTTTATACAGCAAAATAAAATTTCTCAGATTAATCAACATCTTTATACAGCAAAATCATTCCTTTCCTTTCAGAACAGGAGTTCCAGTTCGTCAATATCTATGTAAATGCGACAAATGACTACATTCTAATGTGGTGTATAGTTCGTAGATATTAACCCTGAACAACACCCAAGAGAACTGTTCGATCGTGGTCTCTTTTCACAGCTCTTTGGATCACTTGCGTAGCCAGAACAACTATCACACAGAAGCTCTTTGGATCAGTTGCACAGACAGAACAACTGTCACAGAGAAGCTCTTTGGATCAGTTGAATAGACAACAGCTGTCACAGAGAAGCTCTCCGGATCAGTTGCATAGCATCACAGATAAGCTATTTAGATCAGTTATATATACAGAAAAACTGTCACAGATAAGCTCTTTGGATCAGTTGCATATACAGAACAACTGTCACAGAGAGAAGCTCTTTGGTTCAGTGGCATATGCAGAACAACTATCTCAGAGAAGCTCTTTGGATCAGTGGCATATACAGAACAACTGTCACAGAGAAGCTCTTGGGATCAGCTGCATATACATATCAATTGTCACAGAGAAGCTCTGTGGATCAGCTGCATATACATAACAATTGTCACAGATAAGCCCTTTGGATCAGTTGCATATACAGAACAACTGTCACAGAGAAGCTCTGGATCAGTTGCATATGCAGAACAACTGTCACAGAGAAGCTCTTTGGATCAGTTGCATGTACAGAACTGTAACAGAGAAGCTCTTTGGATCAGCTGCATATACAGAACAACTGTCACAGAGAAGCTATTTGGATCAGCTGCATACAGAGAACAACTGTCGCAGAGAAGTAAGTATGGGGCGTCTACTTAGTCAACCTCTTTCACGGTGAAAAGAGAGGAAACTAAAAAGGGCTCCAAACTTCGGTCAGTATAGGATAAATGCAAGACACATTCATTCAGGTGTTCAGCCTAGGTCCCGACTTGGACTTCAGTCTTACATAACATTCCTAAGCAGCCAAACCCGTATTTACTGCACTGATCAGATATACACAATGCGAAACCCTGGAATTCTCTCCTTGCATCACTTTTCCTGGTTTTTAAGAAGCAGATTCACCGTTTCTTTGAGAAGCTCCAGTCTGTTCTTCCTTTCCTTTTTCATCTCAGTTATGGGTTAAATCACAATTTTGGTTGAAAAACTAGAACTGTTACAAGGGAACACATGCATATTAAGTATATAATCTTTCTGCCATGCAAACCCTGGAAGCGTGCTCTAATACATCCTATTCCCAGGAAGCGTGATTACTCTATCTACCTTTGACTCTGCATACCCTGTTAAACATTTGAAAAGCCGCATCAGTTCTTTTTACTAACTTCAATTATAAAGAGTTTATCTTACTTTACTGAAATCTGGTCAAACTTTCACAAGAACTCTGCGAGTGTTTTGCCTCGGTTCTCAATGTATAATATTGCAAATGGAAATAGAATATAAAATTAAGCCAAAAGTCCTATCAGGCCATGCAGTACTGAAAGGGGGAATTGAGAGTAAAATTATTTAAAGGGGTAACAGGAGGAAAACTTTGCAGTTGCACTATGAAACAATTGTTAGGGGAGGGTGGAAAGAAAGATGGAAGACAGAAAATATGAACGGAGGTACAGTAAAAGAAATGAAAGGGCTTGCAGCTAAGGACCGAAGGGACGCTGCAAAGAACCTTGAGTGACGCCTACAGTGCACAGACGGCAACACTTCCCCAACGAAATATTTTACTGTCAGACAAAGTTCTGGAGCCCGACCCCCTTATACTAAGTTATTTTAAGCTTATTAAATACCATCTGCTTTCTTGTTCTCTACCAAGCACTCTTAATTCTCTTTACCACTTACCTCCAGCAGACCCTGCCCTGTCCTATTAATCCTTTCACTTATAGGACAGGGCACTCTGTCTTCTATTTACTCAGTCAATTAACCTGCCTATTATTTTCAACGCATACGAGAGACAGACAGACAGAGGGAGAGAGTACTTAGCGGAGCTAAAAACATACGTTAACGCCCCGTAGATTGTTACACGCCCACCAGCGAACCTCCTAAAATTAATACATACAAAAAACTTAAAACATTTTTTGAACTCCACCTATTAAAACCTTAACATTTATGACTTACTGGACTTTTTATCTACAGAAAACATTACTTGCGTATTCTGTTTCCTATGAATGTAAACCACAATCCATAAATATGCTATTTACGTCTAGATAGCAAATCCTCACATTTATGCCATACGTGCGCATGCTCGCTGACAATGGTACTTCTAATATTCCAGCAACATACACTATTCCTTCCAAACTTCCGTGGTATGCATGGGTATAATGTGTATTTACACAACACGTCTAACCGTACTATTTGTATGACTCAAATTCTGGGATTTATATGAATTCTTCCCGGCAGACAAATCTGAATTAATGTTTAAATCTTCCATACAGTAAAGCTTCTAAAATTTACTTCATTCTTACATACAGTCAAGCCTGAATCGATATTTAAATCTTCCATACAGTGAAGGCCCTAATTTATTTCATTCTTACATACAGACAAACCTGAATTAATATCTGATCTTCCATACAGTCAAGCCTCTAATTTACTTCATTCATACATACAGTTAACCCTGAATTAATATTTAAATCCTCCACACAGCCAAACCTCTAAAATTTACCTCGTTCTTACGTACAGTCAAACCTGAATTAATATCTAATCCCTACATACAGTCAAATTCTGATTATCAACGATAATTCGATAAAAATGTTAAAGCATTTTACTGTAACGTAGACATGAGAAAAAAGGCTGGATACAACAAATATGCAGCCGATTCTCCAGACAAGTTACCTTGCCCACTTACTCCATAGAGCTAATGCGACCAAAATTCAAATTTTCCAAGAAATTTCGCCAGTTGTCGTTCCTTTAAAATTTATGATTACATCTGCCTGAGAGAGAGAGAGAGAGAGAGAGAGAGAGAGAGAGAGAGAGAGAGAGAGAGAGAGAGAGAGAGAGAGAGAGACTTTCTTAGACAATAAAATATGCCTACATTCAAATTACACCCAAGCGTGACAGGTTCTGCCTTTACAAACACTAACAGAAAATTATAAACACCAAGCTACTTAGCACACCAAAAGAATCTTACGAACACTGTCATGACAGAGACAGTTTGGCAACCTTATCACAAGACTCAGATTTCGAGGCAGAACAAAAGCAGTCTCAGGATATTTCTTAAGCCGTTCATGTTTAATGCAAAGGCCAATTGTAATTTAATTGAACAAAAAGGAACAAATGCCCTCTTACCGGCAAGACTACAACGGTTCAGAGGCATATAACAAGAACATGTAAGTGCACATGTTACAGACATACTGTATATATATATATATATATATATATATATATATATATATATATATATATATATATATATATATATATATATAATATATAAAATATAATATATATATATATATATATATATATATATATATATATATATATATATATAAAATATACTTAATATATATATATATATATATATATATATATATATATATATATATATATATATATTATATATGTATTTATTTTATGTGTACAGTATATATATATTCCCTTTTTTCCTCTCTCAGTATTTCAGATAAAAACTAGGAGTAATAAACCATAGGCAATATGGAGAACAGCAAAACAAGAAACAAATGAGCGGCAGTCCACGATCGTGCACAGGACGGGGCAAAAACGACCGACCGCTCTTATTTTCATGAATGGATCGGCTGGAACCGGGACATGCAATAAACGAGGCGCAGGGTGTTATAAATACCTGGCCCCATAAACAACAAGAGATTTCGCAGGACGAGCGTCAAGAGGAAGAAGTTTATTCCCAAAGCGCAAAAAGGGGGCCACCGTCGATATACTACACCCGAAGAAAAGACCTTTTACAAGATGCCGACAGAACGAATGTGTACAAATAATCGCATCGCTACATGAGAGAGAGAGAGAGAGAGAGAGAGAGAGAGAGAGAGAGAGAGAGAGAGAGAGAGAGAGAGAGAGAGAGAGAGAGAGATAAATTTAATATTTTTTACAGAATCAAATTTATTTTATATAGAAAATGATGTTATTAATAATTATTATTTCGAATTTTCAATTAATGATGAATTTCATATATATACAGTATATAATTTATAATATATATATATAATATATATATATATATATATATATATATATATATATATATATATATATATATATATATATATATATAGAGAGAGAGAGAGAGAGAGAGAGAGAGAGAGAGAGAGAGAGAGAGAGAGAGAGAGAGAGAGCAGTGCGGCCAGCCCTTTTTTTTTCCCAACTGGGAGTTTTTCGGGGCGTTTCTGAAGGCAGGAGTGCTCTGTGACCCGCAGCCTAGGTGACCTAGGCCAATGGCCTCGTGAAAGGTCAACAAATACCAGTGACAAACACAAGGGAGAGTAGGGTAACATATGTGAACGAAGAAGTGCTGCTCTAATCAATTAGTAAGTAGTAAAAAGAACATGTTAATTCTGCTACACAGCCTTTCACTTTCTGACATTTTTCATTGCGTGGATGTTCGGGGGGTAAACGAACTGGTTTTTTAATGTCTTTTGCCCTTTTTTTCCTGTTTTCTTCGTCCGAACGGTAATTATAAAGTATTTAACTTAAATATGGTTCATGGATACTCTTGCAGGGGACACATGCCAGTAGTTATCATTTCTCTTGTACTGCGAGTTTACTCAGGAGACTAATCACCCTCTTGAACTGTAAAACAAAAATAAAAAAACTAAAGATCTACAGCAATACTGACACCTGGTACGTCTACAGTGATAACCTTTCTCATTCTTGCTTCTTAAAGTTCAAATATGAATTCCATAAGACAATGACCTTAAAAGTCTACAAACTACCATGTGTATTTGAAACGCCCAAGTTGTCATCCCAGGGTACTTATCCTACTATAAAGTGTTCAGCCTTTAATTGTGCCATTCTAGTGAAGAGAGAGAGAGAGAGAGAGAGAGAGAGAGAGAGAGAGAGAGAGAGAGAGAGAGAGAGAGAGAGAGCGGGGGAATTTCAGTAAAACCCTTAAGTCTTTGTTTTAATTTTTTTTCTCTACCCATTTAACTTTCACCTCTAAAATATTTGCTGTACGTGGACTGCATACTGATCCACCGATGCGAAAGAGTCATGTCCTTATCAGTACAGAATTAGCTGTTGCAGCAAAACCACTTAATTTCCCTTCCAGGCGTGTTTTCAGTCACTTGGCATCTGTTTTCAGTTCTTCTCAACAAATATGTCACACTTTCTTTCTTCCAGTCTTACGGAGCGTAAAATACTATAATAAGAATTTGCGTTTGGTTTCCATCCAAACTTTTGATTCAACTATCGCGTAATTCAGATGTTTCATCGAATAAATGACACCTGAAAGCAGAGCACCTGCAGGCGCTCAACGCAACCAGATTGCTTATTAGAAACCCATTTCTCGCTCTTTCATAAATTCCGACACGTTCGTCAGTCCCCGTATTAGCCTCCTGTATCTCGTTTAGAATGCGACTGACCCGAGAGCTTCCCGCGAATCAGAGTGGCGGTACATAAAAGGAAAAGCTGGAGAGCTTCCGAGTGGGGATTAAAACTGTGAACTGGAAAAACAAAGATCGAGTGATGTTGATTTGTTTGTCTGACTGGAGCTACAACGAAAAGGGTCAATGACGAACTGGAGATGTCCCGAGAAATAAACATTTATTACAAGGAGTGCGAAAATGCAGATCACAACATTCCCGTGGTGAAGGATTATAAAAAAATACATCTGGAAAAGGTTTTATAAGTTCAAATAAAGGAAAGATAAAAAAAGGGAAGTAAAGTTGTATCGTGTTTCAACAAATGACCTTTCATGTACCCAACGTTCCTGAAAATTTCCGAATGGCATAGCGCCAGCCTCCCGTGCCCCATTAGCATCCCTGGTTGGCATCTGGAAAAAAAGGCAGGCCTTGCCCCTGTCTCCAGTGCCCCACTGGCCTCCGAGAAGCAGTAAAGTGAACATAATGGGATGTAATGTGAAGGGAAGACATTTTGGCTCTGATACTCCTTCCACAATTTCGGACAGTTCAAGCAAGAAATACTTCCTGATATTCGAATAGACAATGTTGAAAAAACTTTCAATAGCAGCAGCAAGACAATGCAATAAATTCATTTGAGAAATATTAGTAAAAAGAAACGAAATTCGCGTAGTTAAGTCCAGCAATTCAAGATTTTTCTTACCTCAGATGAAACTGATCAAAGCAACGGTGGTCAAAATTTGCCTTTTAGAGCGATGTCAAACTTTCATTGTTAATTTATGATATAATTACAACAGCACTACAAGTTAAGTATACCTTAGTTTAACCAGACCACTGTGAGCTAATTAACAGCTCTCCTAGAGAGGGCTGGCCTGAAGGATTAGATTTTATTTTACGTGGCCATGACCAACTGGTTACCTCAGCAACGGACCTACAGCTATTGTGGAATCCGAACCATTATTATAACGAGAAATGAATCTATCACCAGAAATAAATTTCTCTAATTCTTCATTGGCAGGTCGGAGAATCGAACGCGGGCCCAGCAGATAGCTAGCCGAGAACGATACCAACCCGTCCAATGACGAAAGTCAACAGCACTACAAATCCCCATACTTTCACGTGCTTATTTTTTCTTAAAATGCCTAAATAATAGCGTTAGGGACATGTTTCCTTCTCGCCACACAGCATTAATTACCAAAACCAATTTCAAACCCACGACTCAATTAGCTGGAAAGCCGCCATTATTTAGAGAAAAAATCTTACAAGATATTACACAAATAAGAGTAGTAAATCTCATATTTTTTTTACTTCTGCAATTAAACTCAACAACCCGCTAACACAATGACATTTTCTTTTAAAACAATAAATATTTCTACATACATTAAGCTTAAACTAACTCACAGAGCTGAGTAAATGTTTAGTTGCCTTCCACAAGGGCCAAACCAATGCTAATATCAAAACCAACATATTTCTTTAAAGCCGAAGAAGGCGGCAAAATTATGGTTAAAACGAAGCTAGAACTGCAAAATACAAATCAAAAGCATGGACGGTAACTGGGGAAAGTAGCTTGCATGTGACAGGGTGGCCAGTATTATAAGAATAGTATGTAATACTTCAGTGAATTTTAACGTCTACAATATGCGAATTTTTGTCCTCTCCAGCAACTACTTTAAGACAAGTACAACTACTTAAGACAAGTACAACTATTTAAGGCATGTATTATTATATCGACGAAGTCTCCGTCAAAAATGGATTGATTTTGCATTTATAGTCAAAGTCATTTGACGTAGCGATTAAGAATTTTAAAAATGAGACCAGCAGCTGACAATGGGGCGAGGAAAACTACAGCAAGTCCCAACTGTGACGTCTGTAACGGTCCAATCCGTCGTATCTTGGAGTTTAAAATGATTAAATGTATTCAGAAATGACCATTTGATAAATTATTTGAGTCTCAGTGTCCACTGAAATGTTACCGTAGCGCAGTCATTCAGGTTCTCCAGTTTTCCGTCGTCATCTGCAAGCATTAAGACATCGTCCGCCTTGCAAGTCACAAAACTGGATTCTCCACCTCACTGAAAATCGATATTCGTTAAAATGGTGACGTAAGTTTTGCCGCGAGTCCCAAGCTGAATTCTTATATTTTGTTAGTTTTCTTCAGCAAAAACATTCAGTTAACAATGGCACTCTTCACAAGCGCGTTTAATTATAAGATTAAAATTATAGGCATTTCCAACGTTTTAACATGATCTAACTGACATCCCTGCTATTGAAGTCTGATGAAGGATTTATAACGTCTCCGGAAACCTTCAGTAGTAGCCATAACGTAACCGTTATTTTTCTGTTAGTTACCTCTGCACAGACCTTCCTACCACCTTCATGTAATGTTACGGTCTGCTCTGGGAGCAAGAGCCAGTGCCGGCAAGTTGCTGGCTCAGTTTAATACTACTCATATAATACTTCATCCTTCCACTTTTCTTGTCTTCATCATACTATAAATTATACTTATGTTTATCTAAGGAGAAAGGCTGTACAAGAAATTGCACAATGAAGAACCCTCAAATTCAACATTATGTGAGACTTCATAATAGCCGAGAAACAAGAAATATTTATTTTATTTCCGTTCCTTATACAAGTGGTTTGATAAACACATGAATTTCAGAGGGTTTTGAAGAGCAACTTATCAGTTGATTGTCACCGAAACTCTGCATGACAAATCTACGACAATTTTTTACCCAGCAATTCCTATAATAATGCAAAAAAAAAAAATGCACAATCTAACTAAATTCAATATGAAAGCCTAAGTGACTGACAATGCAAATACAACTTACACACCAAAACTTAATTTATAAGCAAGCATTAACGAGGCAATAGAACAACATACCA
>NC_089765.1:7593375-7715875 GCF_040412425.1 Macrobrachium rosenbergii | reverse complement strand
TCCTTTAACTGTAACTTTATTTCCTCTCAAATTATAACATACGCTAAACTAAAATACAGAGGCTATCTTACTGCAATATCGAAAACGCTTATCATCAAGAGAGTACATCGAAGGTTAATCGCTGATGCCCTTGAAAAAATAATCACAGCGGATAATACCCTGTTCTGTTCCCTGGAAACGTAACTGACCCCTGGCAAACCCTTCAAGCAGACAGGTGAAAGCAACAGAAAGCACGGGGGATGCAGTTTCCAGTTTTATGCAACAGAAAGCAAGAAAACTCATGACAATCGAAAAAACAAGGCTCCAAGAATTTACTGAAAGGTTACGAGGCGAGAAGACTTATCTTGCATTATCTCGCGTGCCACATATGGAGAAAGCAAAATACATTATCTGTAATTTGCACCGAATATATAACGGCATTTGGAGTCACCAATGTTCTCATATTTTCATGGAGTTCTCAGAACGCTATTGTAAATATTTTATCTTCAGATTCCAATCACCAAATTAAACTGGGATTTTATAGTTATGTCGATTGAAATATGCACCTGGTCTGTCTTGAACGTTAAATCAAGAGCACTATGAACGTAATCGTATTAAATTGCAGTCTAAAATCAGATTTACACCAGGGTGAGTGAGTTCCAAACCTATAAAACAATCATCCAATTTGGTCTGCAAACGACCTTACACCAGAAAATTATTGTTTTGTAAATGCATGACAACCTTTCCATCTTTTGAGTGAATTTTTTCAAAGAGATTATTCTGAATACTACTTACCTTATTTTACTTTATTATTTGCAGAGACTGGGATGTGTTGATTGGTTGGATAATCTCATAATAGAATAAGGGCTATAATTACTCATATAGAAAACCCAGTGAATTAATAATAATAATAATAATAATAATAATAATAATAATAATAATAATAATAGTAATAATATATAATAAAATAATAATATTAATAGTTATTAATTTTATAAATAGTTAGGCTTACAAAAGTTATTTTATAAATACTACAGCTTATTTCTATAATTGTGGATTTTTCTCATAAAATAGTTTTTCACGACATTGTGTGTGAATTTCTTAGCAATAATAATAATAATAATAATAATAATAATAATAATAATAACAAAGGAGTGTAATTTGGTATGACGAAAGAATTAATAAATAACAACAATAATAATAACAAAGGAATGTAATTTGGTATGACGAAAGAATGAATAAACAGATAAATAAAATCTTTTACTAATCTTGCCTTCATCAGGGCAGCTGTAACAGACACTCGATTAAAGGGTATATACGTCACCCAGTGGGAGGATTAATGCTGATTAAGTTTTTGGAATATACAAGAAAGGAATGGTAGCTATTTTGGCGTTTGTTAATTTAAAGGTGGCTGGAGGGGTCCATTGGGTGATTGCCATTGAATCAGAAGAAATAGGTTATTATTTAACAAGATTTTTTAACAAATTTGATTTTATAAATAATATACTGTAATAAAATTATATTATATATAAATATATATTATATATATATATATATATATATATATATATATATATATATTATATATATATATATATATATATATATATATATTTCTTATATTCTGTTATTTTAAAAGTATAAAAAATATTCACAGAATTTGCTTTTTTAATTAACTAAAGATGGTCTTTTATATATTTAAAATATTTACTATATTATAAATATTAAAGTAAATATATTTTACTATATTATGTATATTATATATGCTATATTTTATAGTATAGTATATAGTATTATATATATAATATATATATATATATATATTATATATGCTATATTTATATATATATAATATATATAATTATATATATATATACATATATATATATATTATAATTTATATAATATATATATATATATTACTGCAATATATACATAAATAATAGATATATATATTATATATATACACACAACAAGAAGAGAGGCAACAGAATTAACCATCTGATGTTCATGGACAACATCAAGCTGCACGATAAGTGCATCAAGGAAATAGATACCCTAATCCAGAGCGTTAGGATTGTACCTGGGGACATCAGGATGGAGTTTGGAACAGAAAAATGAGCCTTGGGCAACATACAAAGCAAAGTGGCAAGGACTGAAAGGATAAAGTTACCCGACGGGAAAAGAATCAAACACATGGATGAGACGGGATACAAATACCTGGGGACAATAGAAAGAGGATATAAAACACAACGAGATGAAGAATACGATCAGGGAAGAATATATGCAGAGGCTTAAGGTGATACTCAAGTCAAAACTCAACGCTGGAAAGATGATGAAAGCCATCAACACATGGGTAGTACGAATAACCATATGCAGCGCGGGTGTAGTGGACTGGACGAAGGCTGAACTCCGCAGCATAGACCAGAAAACTAGAAAACACATGGCAATACACAAAGCACTACACCCAAGAGCAAATACAGACAGACTACACAATACGGAAGGAAGAGGGGAGAGGTCTACTAAGCATAGAGGACTGCGTCAACATCAAGAGCACAGCACTGGGGCAATACCTGAAAACCACTGAAAACCAGTGGCTAAGGAGTGAATGGGAAGAAGGACTGATAAAAGTAGACGAAGACCCAGAAATACACAGAGACAGGAGAATGAAAAACAGGACAGGGGAATGGCACAGCAAGCCAATGTACGGACAGTACATGAGACAGACTAAAGAACTTTATTATTATTAAAGTAGTTTAACCAGACCACTGAGCTGACTTTCAGCTCTCATAGGGCTGGCCCGAAGGATTTGATTAAAATACTAGGTCAAGGCCTGAAGTCAAGCGCTAGGACCCAATAGATCATCCGATACAAAGATGAATGAATTAAAATGAAATTAAAAACTGCACATACGCACATCCTCTCATACAATAAATACATTTACTCAGACTTCCTTACATACATACTAAAACGGTATATTAAAATTCAGAATATAAATTAAACAAAATAAAAAAAATTTTCTCTTTTTTTGTAAAATTCAGATATTAAAACGGTTTTCATACTTTTATTGTTTACTTTTTTATATATTTTGTTAATTAAATTACAGTTCTTCAAGAACATCAAAATTGGAATGATTGAAAATGTGAAAGATTGACAAAATTTCTTTCACTGATCTATTTCCAAAAGTAGACATTCGTTGTCGGTCATACTTTGGACATTCACATAACACATGACTGACCGTTATTATTACTTAAAGAACTGGCCAGCAACAAAACATGGCAATAACTAAAGAGGGAAGAACTCAAGAAGGAAACAGAATCAAAAGAGGCATGATTCAGTTGCAAACGCCCCCCACTGAAGCCTGTGCAAGAAACACCAGCTAGCTTGCAGTAATAAGAGAGTGGCTGAAAGCGATCAGGCAAAGAAATTCTGGGATTATGGTATCAGAACAGACAGGGTTGATAGGTGCCAATAGACCAGACTTGACGCTGACTGACAAAATCAAGATAGTATCACTCGTTGATGTCGCAGTACCATGGGACACCAGTGGAAATTGTACCATAATCATAGGAACACCAGGCACGATCCCAAGATCCCTGAAAAGGAACCTGGAAAAACTAGATGCCGAAGTAGCTCCAAGACCCATGCAGAAGAGTGTGCTACTAGAAACAGCGCACATAGTGAGAAAAGTGATGGACTCCTAAGGAGGCAGGATGCAACCCGGAACCCCACACTATAAAAACCACCCAGTCGAATAGGATGACTGAGATAAACAAAAATAAATAAATAATAAAAAAATAATAACAGTGCAAAGCTACCTTGTTTTCTTTGTTGAATGATAAACATTTGGTTCTTAATTTACTTTTTAAGTTTTGTAAAGCTCACGTTTTTTACCATTAAACAAATGAGGAATCTTGCATCATATCAATCCGTTGAATGAGTTAATTCCTCAGTTGATTGATTGATTATGAAATTCCTCAGTTTAATTCTTCTGCACCTCCTACGCTTTTCATCTGCCTAATTGAAGAGCGTTTTCGTCCCTTTTCAATGTTTTATCTCATCCGGCCATCAACAGCTACAAAGTGAACGGAGTCAAAGAGGAATTATTTCTTGTATGGAAATCGTAGCTTTAATACATTTAATTTAATTTAATTTAATTTAACTTACTTGGGATTGTAGTTAAGAGATACAGACAGCTGGCCTGTCTCTCAAGCGAGTACGAAAGTGTCTGATCTCTGAACAGCGAACTGATTTGAATACCAGTTGATTATTATGAGTCGCAGCTGAGAGAGAGAGAGAGAGAGAGAGAGAGAGAGAGAGAGAGAGAGAGAGAGTCAACCTGCATGAAACGACGACTATAGTTAGAAAGAACTTACATAAAAACGCCCATTCAAAGGGAAGTCGTGCGAAAAAATGGTTCGAGAAAACAGTTTCTCTTCCAGAAATACTGCAGTCTGCCCTGTCCGATAAGGACAAAAGTCATGCGTCGAAATATAGAAACATAATATCTCTCCGGTCATCTGGCTCTGAGGGGTGGTGAAAAAGTTGTTAGAGAGAGAGAGAGAGAGAGAGAGAGAGAGAGAGAGAGAGAGAGAGTATAACCATTTCCTTCGTTGAAAGAAGCTACCAATATAAACACCAAAATCCCTCAGGGATGAGAGAGAGAATTATAACCATTTCTTTGCTGAAACCAACAACATAGAACCAATATCGAGAGAGAGAGAGAGAGAGAGAGAGAGAGAGAGAGAGAGAGAGAGAGAGAGAGAGAGAGAGAGAGAAATTAAGCAAAAAAATATTCTGGAGAAATACAATACCCTTTAAAACCAATATCCCAAAGATTCATTTCAGTCCGATGAATGGCCTGATCGAAACGAAGTCACACCTCAGTGCTCTTGGGCACCTGACGTTAAAGAAAATCTGTAATCAACTTCTTTTGTGACCGTTTTTCATTCTTATTTCTACTTCCGTCTTGAGAGGTCGGGCTGCATAAGCAAGATTATCACGCTCTTGCTCCTTAATTATTCTCTGCTGCTAATTAGGTGAGGCTTTTAACTGGGTATGACAAAGCGGACAAGATTTCGACGTGATAAGTAATCCTTGGACTTCGATCTTTAGTTGTAATGGGAAGCGTAATAAAGACACACTAAAATGACAGCGCTGATAATTAGCATAATCGTTATCTGGATTATAGTTTCGAGTCCAGATAATTCAAATCTACATCAACCAAATCTAACCAACCTTTGACTGACATTATACTCCCTTCCTCAATCATGTGAATTTCAACCACAAATTTACTCCGATAAAGAAAAGCTACAATACACTTAACAGACATAAAATCATAGACATGGCGATAACACGAATGAATGAAAAGCTAAACACAATCTTAAAAGTCAAACTTGAACAAGTACATTCATGCTCGTGTTTATATATATATATATATATATATATATATATATATATATATATATATATATATATATATATATATATATATATATATATATATATACATACATATATATATATATATATATATATATATATATATATATATATATATATATATATATATTTATACATATGTGTGTTGTGTGTGTGTACACACATTTATATACTTGTCTGGGGGTGTGTGTCTGTGGAAAAGAGAGATTTTAAGAAGATTATGTTCATCTAATGATATACGCCTGAAAGTATGGAAAAATATAACGCAGGTCATCTTCACCTCGTTTCATCTTTATACAAATATTTGACCTGGCAAAAAGGCAAAAAAAATTGAAAAGCACTGGGAATGTTATAAGTCACTCTGACACTACCTCAAAAGCATATTAGTCCATACAGTACGCATGATGTCAGGAGCTAATGACATTAGTAAGTAATAAGATGTTTAACTGTGGAATGAACGTAAATAAATTGTTAAATCATCAATTAAAGAAAAAAGGAGTAAGAAGCCCTTTTACACAGGGAAAATGCTGCAAATCTGGAAAACTGTAAATTCAACGCCCATTCCTAGAACACCTCTCCCCCCATCCCAAATCACCGCTGAGTGTAGCATTTTTTCTGGATATTCACAGCTACTTTAACCAGTACTAACCACCTAACTCCTCTTGTTTTCAGAGATCCGGCAGCTAAAGAGAATAGCGACGAAAAGTTCTTTAAATTTATCATCATCATCGCAAACCTAACACCCCAATAAAAGATGACAAACATTGCTAGTCAGCGATGGATTTTGGGGAGCAAAACAATTATACATCACCATCGTAAAAAAGTCCGAAAAAAAACCCTAATTAACAGTTTTCAAACATAATAATTGTGAAATTCTACACAGCAATGAAAGATATGTATTAGAAAAATAAGGGCAATGTTGTTTAGTAATTAGCTTTTTCTGTTGAGTATATAAAACAAATTAATCAAACTACCCTGTATCGATTTAAGAGATTGTTGAACAATCTCACAGACCCTGGGGGAAGGGAAGACAGACAATATATACAACATGGAGGAAAGAAAGATAGAAAATGTACAGCAAAAAAGGCAGGCAAGAAGACACGATCCTGGAAGGAAGAAAAAATCAGAGAAAAAAGCAATCAGACAGCAATTACTCTGTTATCCAGGAAGAACCACAACACAAGAAAAAAATACTGAGATATCCGTCAAAAGCCCTCGATATTTTTTCATTATCACTCGAAGATGGAATAAGAAAGCGAGCGACAACATAAGAAATGAATCGTTTGAAGCAAGACTCTGAATAGTCCCAGTCATTAAAATTAGGCAATATGTTTCTTGTGACGGTGGACAGCAATCCCTCAGTGTTTCGGAATGTGGCAATAAAACCTTGTTCTCGTCATTCAATTTCTGATCTAAACTATTCTACGATAGAATAATAAAGAACACCAAGACATCCATATCTATCTAGATTAACCGACGTATTTCAAGCTTCACAACGACAGGACAGAATACTTTATTCCGCATTCTACACCTCTTGAATAAAGGCCATTAAAATTTCTTATCTATAGACAGAGAGAGAGAGAGAGAGAGAGAGAGAGAGAGAGAGAGAGAGAGAGAGAGAGAGACTAGCTCGCTGAAGCTGAAAAACGATATATACGGTATCAGTTGTCAGGAAAATTCCTTGAATTTTGGGCCATTCTATCTTTTTATAATTCGCGTGCTGCTGTCGGGCCGAGGGGCTAGTAGATAAACAAATATTTTTTTTTTTTTTTTTTAAATTCGAGTTTTTAAACCAAGTAATTTTTGGGACGCAGCCCCTGGCAATCAAGAACTTGTCTGTCCCTGACCACAAACATCTTTAGATATTCGTAATAGCTCACATGATGGACTGACTGCCTAGGGTAAAAACAAATTGATTTCTTTGCGCTCCTGAGAGAGAGAGAGAGAGAGAGAGAGAGAGAGAGAGAGAGAGAGAGAGAGAGAGAGAGAGAGAGAGAGAGAGAGAGAGAGAGAGAGAGAGAGGGGTTAAAGATCAGAGAATGATAAAATTTCAACTTTTTATATGAAGATTCCAATATCTGCTGGTATTTATTGAGGGGGGAACGGTCAACAATGTATTCAATGTACTGTTATTGCAAATCTTGTGGAATAATTGCAATGACATTTTCTTTTGGTTTAAAACTGCCTGATCTTTGGCCAAAAAAAAAAAAAAAAAGTGGTATACGTGAACGAAAGGGAATAAAAATGTCAGTTACGAAAATTTACTTCGTATTTCGTCAAACGAAACGGGTAAGAAAACTACATATAAAAAAATAAAAGCTCATTTGATAGCCCCAAAACGAAAAAACACTAGTGACTATTAGTTCTATTCAGCAAATCATCAATAGAGGGGAATCACATGATAACTACTGTTTATTGTTTTCATACAAGGAAAAGGATACTCCACAATGAGTGGAAAAAAGGAAAATGAGCAAGAATTAAATTAAAATTTAAAAAAATGAAAATTCCTCAGAGAAAAGACATGGAAAGGGCGCAACAGAAACAACCAACTCCCAGGGCAGCGCAGTAGCAACGGAAGCAATAAAGACAACAATAATATGCTGGATAAGGCCATGGCTTCAACGCTTTTGGAAGTCTACTTAATGGAAAAAGCCCAGAGAGCCACCCGCGACCGCTTAACTAGCAGTTTATGTTAAGATTCAGAACTCTCAATAACCTACAATATGGGATAATAAGCTTCCGTTTGATAAATGCGATTACAAAAGGCTACGGGACTTACTTGCTACAAAGTTTAATTTTCACATTTGTAAAATAAGCATATTTTTAAGGCTTTGTGTATTCACCTGTTCCTCTGACTTTCTGCTAAGGTCTTGTGTATTCAACAGTTTGTCTCTTTCTGCTGATGTCTTGTATATTCACCTCCTGGTCTGTCTTTCCGCTGAGGTTTTGTATATTTACCTGTTTCTCTGTCTTTCCAATAAAGTTTTGCATATTCACCTGTTTGTCTGTCTTTCCAATAAAGTTTTGTATATTCACCTGTTTGTCTGTCTTTCCAATAAAGTTTTGCATATTCACCTGTTTGTCTGTCTTTCCAATAAAGTTTTGTATATTCACCTGTTTGTCTGTCTTTCCAATAAAGTTTTGCATATTCACCTGTTTGTCTGTCTTTCCAATAAAGGTTTGTATATTCACTGTTTGTCTGTCTTTCCAATAAAGTTTTTGTATATTCACCTGTTTGTCTGTCTTTCCAATAAAGTTTTGCATATTCACCTGTTTGTCTGTCTTTCCAATAAAGTTTTGCATATTCACCTGTTTGCCTGTCTTTCTGCTTTGGTACTGTCTATAACCTGTTTGTCTGTCTTTCTGCTTCGGTACTGTCTATAACCTGTTTGTCTCTTTCCACCGAGGTTAAGTCACCTGTTTGTCTGTCTTTCCATGATATATCTCAAAAAATAATTAACTGATTTCAAATTAAATTTCTTGAAGGCTAAGACTAAGTACCAAATAACGAACTGAATCAATTCTCATGAGAATCCAAATATATGTTTTTTCGTTGGCATTTTCCCCATCTGTCTTGAAACCAAAAATATCTGTTTTAAACCGTGTATTTTACTGGCCATGAATTATTTATTTCTGTAAAGTGTTTATGCTCTCTGATTCTTTGCAATGTCCTTAATACTGTTCATCACTAACCCAAAAGGTAAACGAAAAACAAAAGTGTCTTTAAAAGCATGGTATATTGAAAAACAATAGTGGCACCATCCGAAAGAGCGCACAACGAAAAACCAGTTCACAAAATAAAACCAGTCAGGGTACAATACTCCAAAAGAGGATTATCAATCTTTCCTTATATTCACCTGATCATGGTCAGAGCTGCATATATGAAAGTTATTTCGCATTTCCTTTCTCGTCTCACCTTATATTAAGGAATATCTACACCTCACATCTTTCCAGGGTTCTTTACCGCCACATTCTAATGCGTTTTTTCGCGCACGAGGATGACAAGTTGAAGTAGTGATTATTCAGGGCAAATTTGAAGCAAATAAAACCTGATGTCATTATCATATTGCAGGAGGGTCTTGTATACCTTTGAGTTTAATAAGAGGTGGATATATTTACCACTAGGAAAGTGCATCATTATAACTCAGTGTAACTAAGAACAATAAATCCAGAAACCTCAGATTGCAAGATTAGAAAAAAAAAAAAGGTCAAATCTTCACAACTAATCACTTAAGTCGTTAAATGGTGCAGTTGGGATATATCAAAGAGGCGGTGAAGAATGAAAGCTTTAAGCATAATTGTACCTATGTAGTCAAAGATATAGGGAAAAAATAGAATGCATTAGGAATAGGTCTGTTAAATTAAACACTAAATAGGAGAAACTAAACATCCCCATTGTTATAATACAGACTGTTTCTACTGTGCCCCTACATCCATCAATCGAGTTATTCCTGAGTGTTAATTCGTCATATTTTATTCCATATTGAGTGGCACTCTCAATCTTTTCCATTGTGTAATTTAACTTGAAAGTGCCAAGAGCCCAGCATATAAGGCTCTTTGTAACTGACTCTTCTGGTTAATGTAAATAAATTTAACTCATTCAGACCTGAAATTTCTCTCCTGAGTCCTTCCATTACTTGAATTATAATTCTCCTACCATTCATTCTTGCAAGAATGTGTTGGTTCCCAGTTGGATGTCATCCCCAAAGGTACGAACTTCCAATCAACCAACACTTGAAGTATATATATATATATATATATATATATATATATATATATATATATATATATATATATATATATATTTATATTATATATGTATATCAGGTATGACGACTAAAGATAAAGCAATGGGAAGATAGAAAGATGAAAGTTTGCAGGGCTCAGGGTAAAACGGAAAGGAAGAAGCCTGATCAAAATAAATTAGAGAAGAGGTGGTCTGGCGGATGGTGTGTGGCCACCTTGAACAGTTGGAATAGTGTTTGTAAAAGGGGAAAGAAAAGAGCAACTTGCGCGCAAAGAGAATCTAAAGATGGGGTTATGGCAACGTCAAGGTTCTCGATCAGGTGAACTGGCTTGAATTCAATTCAGTCCAAAAAACAACACAAGAAGCAGCGTGATAAACGGGCCAGCTTTATTCAGAACAAAAAGGGTTAAGGGCTATATTATGATTCAGTCCCTAAAATTAAAAAAGTTTCTAAAAACAATATTGCTACTTGTATATACAGACCTTACCAGCTGTGTGATCAGACACATTTAAATATAAACAATGGTTTATTTATAATCCCCTTCTTGTAAAGACGTAACTACTGAATAAAAATAACGAACATGCACATACTAATATATATATATATATATATATATATATATATATATATATATATATATATATATATATATATGTGTGTGTGTGTGTGTGTGTGTGTGTGCGTGTGTGTATTATAAAAAATATATATATATATATATATATATATATATATATATATATATATATATATATATATATAAATTTTGTGTATTACACGTAATTATGAAATTATTTTGAACTAGTTGTAAGAAATGGCAGTGATAAATTACCTGAGCAAATGAACCGTAAATGAACGCTGGGTGAGTCATGTGACCTTTGTGCTTTGTAATAACATGATAGCGCTCTCTCTCTCTCTCTCTCTCTCTCTCTCTCTCTCTCTCTCTCAGCAAATTCTTTTAAAAGAAAGACGTATTCAGGAAATATCATTGCATTTTATATTTATCCATAAATAAAATATATATATACATTTAATATATATGTATATATATACATATGATTATACATACATTCATTTACATGTATTAGATTATACACACATACACACATATATATATTATATTATATATTCTCGCAGAAAAGCTAGAATGCGCAGATATGAATAAATTTCCGAATCATCATTAACGATGTGTAATACAAATCATCACTGATAGTGTAATACAAGTATCAATTATATACCATAATCTGAGCCTTCACTTCCAAAAGCCTTATTCTTTAAAACCAAGCAACAAACAGGAATGGGGGATTATACTCGGCGACAAAAAATAAAAAGAAAAAGAAAAGGGCAGTATTAATCAGAATTTTATCACCTTACATATTAGGAAAGGCTGGAACAAACTGACCTCATCATGAAGATACAAGAGACGGAGGAGGAGGAGGAGGAGGAGGAGGGAGGAGGAGGAGGAGGAGGAGGAGGAGGAGGAGGAGGAGGAGGAGGAGGAGGAGGAGGATAAAGGGTAGACAAGAAGAGTTGGGAAGAAATCCTTTACAATATAAAGCAGAGAGTGACGAGTCTTGGTACAGTCAAAGGAGAATGGCATGCTTTCATGAGACAATATCGATCGAAATTCCCATCTTCCTTTATAGGTAAACAAAGAAAACGCAATAATAACCTAAAGTGAAAAAATTAAATATCGAATGATTGAAAAAATATGCACGGAATCATCTACCGCATCCGATCACCCATGGATAAACAGTGACACCCACAAATTTGTAGGAAAAATAACAATAACAAAGGACCCAAAGAGCTTTAGAGGAAATGGGTTATAAAAGGAAACCGAGCAGTGAAAATCCAGGAGGGCGTGAAAGGAGGCAGGGGCCGAGTGAGGAGGATATATGGGAGGTCCACACGGGCACAGCAAGCCGTGAAGGCTGACCGGTCAAAGGTCACCTGGCACAAGGAAGGCGTGGCGGACTGCAGCCGCAAATTTATGTTTATAGAACCTTTCCCTACAAAGATTAATCTTTATAAGAGAGTTGATCATGACGCTCCTTAAATTGAAAGTTATAATTTTTCCTTCGTTGAAGCTGTTGGTTGCATGGCTTCATTATCTCCGCTCGAGACGCCAGCATTTTACACTCGGTGATCGGATTTGTTCTGTTGTGTTATTTACTGAAATGTCTATGACGTATTTCACAAGTCGAGTATTTTCAGTGCTTTATTCTGCGTCTTTTACCGGCATACAAGTTTATTTTCCAATTTAATTATATAGAAAAAAAACTCACAAAATCATTTTTCAAGCGTTTTAAGGGAAAGTTTTCATTTTTGACCTTTTATATAACAAATACCAATCCTTATTTTCTAAAGCAAAGTACCGTAATTAGGAAGTCTACTGCAAATGAATATTTAGATATATTCCTTTTAAATACACACACACACACACACACACACACACACACACATATATATATATATATATATATATATATATATATATATATATATATATATATATATATATATATATATAAAACACAAACACACGTATGTGTGTGTGTGTATATAGATATAGATATAGATATAGATATATATATATATATATATATATATATATATATATATATATATATATATATATATATATATATATATATATATATATATATATATATGTGTGTGTGTCTGTGTACAGTATATCTTATAAAACTACATCTCAATATACAAGTTTCTCCATGTATTTACCATGTTAATCCACTGAAAATGATCCTACCAATCGGAACGCTTGGTCTAAATTAATAGAAATGCACGTAAACGGTCATGATGTACTCTGTTCTTATCTTGATACCAGGGTTGAGAGTTCAACGAAGCAGCCTGTGTCTACCACAATTATACGGCGATATGGATGACCAACATGGAGCAACCCGCTTAAGTGGGAGAATACACGGAAGACGGTGGAAAACAAGTAGACAAGTTCCCTCGGCGCAATCGAGTTTTCTGTACAGCGTATAATCAAGGCCACCGAAAATAGATCTATCTATCGGTGGTCTCGTTATAATGCTGCATGAGCCACGACTTAACTATAACCAGGGCCCGGTGGTACCTGTCCTATAACGTTGCCAGACGCACGATTATGGCTAACTTTAACCTTAAATAAAATAAAAACTACTAAGGCTAGAGGGCTATAATTTGGTATGTTTGATGATTGGAGGATGGATGGTTAACATACCAATTTGCAGCCCTCTAGCATCAGTAGTTTTTAAGACTTGAGGCCGGACAGAAAAAAGTGCGGAGAGAATAAAGTGCGGACGGACAGACAAGACCAGCACAATAGATTTCTTTTACGGAAACCTAAAAACAAATAGCAACGTCAAATTCCAGAAAAGAGGTACAATATTTGGAACAGCATCGAAATTCATACAATTTAAACGGTACTGCAAACGTTTAGGCATGGAACCTTTTTTTATAAAAGATAGCAGCAGGAACTACTTGAAAGAGAAATACAGTTTAAGAGAAAAAGAATGAAATTTCTGAAAAGTGCTCTAAAAATTTTATTTTAAAAGAACTCCTGATTCCATTTTAATGTGAATTTTATTATTCATAACTTACTTAAAACTATCAAAACAGGACAAGAAAAATGTCATTACAGTTCCCACAATTAAATCAGCAAAACTTGGTGGAAGTTACTATAAAAATACCAAGGAACTAGCAAATTCATCAATTACTTTGACTAAATTTTTCTAGATAAGGAAACCAAAAATACATTTACTAAAAAAATTGCAATTTTCTAGAACATTATTTAAGACATGCCAGTTTTTCCAACATAAGACAATAGGCAGTTTATAAATGAAATACAAGTTACTATGAATAAATGAATAAGTATTTCAATATATACACATACATATATACACACACACACACACACACACATATACATACATATATATATATATATATATATATATATATATATATATATATATATATATATATTATATATATATGGATAGAAACGTTACATAGGCAGATTCAGACAGAGAGATTATATAGATAGATATAGACAGACAGGTAAGTTTGCGTGTGTGTTCCAATATGGGGCTGAAATATCGTTCTGTCTCCATGGTTGTTTAAAGGTTTATAGATGCATTCATGCGAGTATTCAGATAATGGAGAGAGTAGAAGTGGATTCACAATTTTAGGATAAAAAAAAAAAATGAGCCGAAGTTTCTTCGGCGCCATCGAGTTTTCTGTACAGTCGAAACAGCGTATAACCAACGCCACCGAAAATAGATCAATCTTTCGTTGGTTTCGGTATAACGCTGTATGAGCCGCGGCCCGTGAAACTTCAACCACGGCCAGGTGGTTTTCTATCCTATATCGTTGCCGGAAGCACGATTATGGCTAACTTTAACCTTAAGTAAAATAAAAACTACTCAGGCTAGAGGGTTGCAATTTGGTATGTTTGATGATTAGAGGGTGGATGATCCACATACCAATTTGCAGCCCTCTAGCCTCAGTAGTTTTTAAGATCTGAGGGCGGACAGAAAAAGTGCGGACGGACAGACAAAGCCGGCACAATAGTTTTCTTTTACAGAAAACTAAAAATGGGTCATGCAGCACACTGAGATAATAGAACATTGATTAGGCATGGTAAAGAGAAACTGCAAACGAGTGGAAGACTTTATAAGTCTTTACCCAAGGAGAAAACCGAGAGTAACTGTGACTACGAATAAGGTTACATGGTTAAAATAATGGGAACCAGTTAAACGTACCAATAAATTTCTTAATAAGGATAGTGGGAGAATGGAAGCAATGCAAAAGAAATTTTATATACATACGAATAATGTATGTATATATACTGTATGTATATATATACATATATACATATATGTATATATATATACATGTATATATATACATATATATATATTATGCATATACATATACATATATGTATGTATATATATATATATATATATATATATATATATATATATATATATATATATATATATATATATATATATATATATATATATATAATATATGCTGGCATGGGGGCACGATAGGTGCTTTCACATTCCTTGATTAAAGTTACGAAGAAATTTGCCGCAATTAAAAAGCAAGAGCGTTTCCATATTCGACATGATTTATCTTAGGCAACGTGGCCAATTTTCACAAAAGGAAATCATTATCCTTCAACACGCGAAACAACCCTCTTGGCCGTAAAATAGCCCCATGAGAAAATTACAACCAAGGGCAGAATCAATTAATTGCTTATCGATAATAGGCTTCGGTACCGAACAAATCGTCCCATTTGTAATCAGCTAAAAACTAATTGGTTTCACCTACTACGAGGTAATTGGGTACCAGTTACGATTAAGGCTACACACTAAATTATAACGGTTAATAACAGAAATTAGCAGCAGGGCAACAAACAAGATACGGCAATCCCATAAACAAAGGGTATCACGAGTCCAAGAAATAATCAAGTCACCAGCACCCATCGGCAGAGATTTGCTGTCAGGTTCCCAAATCGGTGTTCCATTTTTCTCTCTCTCTCTCTGAGATAGCCTAGGAACCTATCAAATGATGCACCACATAGAAGGCTGTTGTAATGGCACTACAAAGATGTATTTATTAGCTTTGGCTTCTTTTGCGACAAACACGGTTGACATTCCACTCCCGGGGTAATGTCTAGGAAAAATGGATTTGGTTTAGTAAATACAGTACTTAAATACAGGTGAACACGTGCACACACACACACACACATATATATATACTGTGTGTATATATATATATATATATATATACACACACACACATTACACACATATATATATATATATATATATATATATATATATATATATATATATATATATATATATATATATATATATATATATATATATATATATACGTTTATATACACATATCTGTATGGGGTGTAATAGAAAAATAATATTACAACCGTATCCAAATAAGTATTATTCCAACAACTGATCTTCTTTTTAAAATTACTTTTCAAGTAGCCTGGAAAATGCTATACGGTTTCAAGTCATTAAGTCGCTGCAAAAAGGAACCTCACATACCAGTGAGAAATCCGTTTAATGATTCTACACTAGAAGGCTTATTTCGACCCATGAAATGGAAACCCTAAGGTGGTGAAAGGCAAGAGCTGACTTATCAGTCATTCTACTAACAGTTTTCACAGGTATTCATACAACCAATACAAACGCAGATTTTGAAAATTCTTGGTGCTCTGATAACCAAGAGGCGCATGCAGAAGTGATAGATGTACTGTCAAGAAACCTTTGGTCTCTTAGTACGGATGGGCCGGCCGTACATAAACACAGGCCACTGCACTTGAATATCCACCGTTTTCTACAATGCTGCCAAGCAGAACTTTAAATAACAAAACCTCTGCATAAGAAAAATACATCCACTTTCTTTAAGCATACCATCGAAGCCATAAATCAATGAAATTATAGTGATAATCGCGGGCTATATGCATCAAATTGTGTATACTATATATATATATATATATATATATATATATATATATATATATATATATATATATATATATATATATATATATATATATATATATATATACATAATATATATATATATATATATATATATATATATATATATATATATATATATATATATATATAAATATAAATATATATACTATATATATACATAAATATAATATATATATATATATATATATATATAAATATATAAATGTCCGTGTATAAATAAATAAATAAATATATATATACATAAATATATATATATATATATATATATATATATATATATATACACACACATATGGATATATATGTACGTATATGTACTGTATATATATATGTGTGTATGTAAGTATATTGTGTATATATATAATATTACTGTCTATATATTAGCACAACGACCTACCTCAAACGACAATATAAAAACGTTTATACATTTCCTAGAATGACAATCCTTTTTATCTCTGTTAACGAGATAACGCAAGTCCTTCCGCACCTACCACACTGAAGAAAAGCGTCCACATCACTTTGACGTGAATCAGCACACCGCCATTCGGGGAACGCAACCTCAGACACCATCTCGTTAAAAGAATCATTTTTAAAACATTAACCTCCTCCTCCTCCTCCCCTACAGTAACTGGATGAAAACTGGATAGGGGCAAAAATGGGTGGGGTCAAAACAGGTCAGCTGAGTCTCCCCAATGACCCTGATGATTTATTGTCTCATCTCCTCTCACTTTTTCTTCTTTTTTTTTTTAATTCTTCCGTCAAGTTTTTCTTGACGAAGACGCTGAGGGCGCCTTGTCGTCATCCGGGCCGGCTTATTAGCGGATAAGTAGCCGTCAAAAATTCCTAAGAGGTTCGCCTTTACAAGCACGCTAATTGTTACCAGACGTCATTGGGCCCTGTTCAGAAGTCACGAACATCTGTAAGGACCAAAGTTCACCTCATAATGAGCAACTAAACAAAGGGTCAGCGATGATGCGCCGGCACATTCTTGGGCACGAGATAAATTATGCTCTGCATCTAAGATACGCCAAGCATGACCAATCAACTACCAAGTTTTTCAGCAAATGCAATGACCGATATATCTGCTCTTCCTCCCACTGTTCATGAACATGATAAAGTCCACGAAACCTGTCAATATTATCGGGCATAATCAAGAGAGACACATCATGCGAATTAACGAAGACCAGAAATTGGCATCGAAAGCAGGTCAGGACGCCTTAGGTACTTCCACTACATTCACATTAATTAGCCAAATGTAGCGAGTCACAACCAGGGTGGGGAAGGGAATGGGGCTCACGACCTCATCCCAAAATAACCTGCCAGGAACAGGATACACCTTCTATGGGGAAAAGGCGTTCAGTGAATACATTATATATACATATATATATATATATATATATATATATATATATATATATATATATATATATATATATTGTATATATTGTATATATATATTATATATATATACAGTATATACATATATAGTAGCTGAGGCCACTGAGAAAGTTCATCTAATAAACAAAAATCACGTGCTTACTTTACTGATTTCTTAATATATATACATATATGTGTGTATACCTATATATAAATATACACAATATATATATATATATATATATATATATATATACATATATATATATGTGTGTGTATAAATGTATTCACTGTACATACATACATGCATCAATACATACATATTATCACACACATTATATATATATATATATATATATATATATATATATATATATATATATATATACACATAAACGTATATATATTCTTTACTGAAAAACTGAAAGACATGATTGTTAAAAAAAAAAAAAACGAAATACCATATTAACTGAAATTCTGATCAGTTCACGAACTAATTTATATCGTCATAGTTTATAATATTAGTAACCTTTGCCATATCAGCCTAAATAAACAAAGCTCAGTGGAAAGAGGAAAAGTAAAACACTGCTGAAGTCACACAGAAATCCATATTAAATATACTTATACATACAATTAGCATAGTAATTAACGCCTTGACAAGTCACATCACGTTCCAAAAAGCGAGAAAGAAGTGGCAGCCGATTACTGCCACTGACTTAACAAAACTTCCCATTAGTGAATGCACCTTTCCAATTTTATGAATTAAATTAAAATCCGATTAGGCCCATGCGTAATATGAAAAGAGCGATTGGGCTTCAAGGTTGCTTCTTATAGTCATTTACATATTCGTATTAACATATCTATTTTCCACAACAAATTAACGAAATCATACTTGTCATTTACGCTGGAAAGAAAAATGAAATCGTATTTCCTACCAACACTTATTAACAATGCTTCGGCCTCTCTCTTTTCTACTCATGAATCTATGAACAATCAAAGCGAAATCCAAAAACAAGAGAAAACTAATCAGTCAGTTAGGGACCCACTTGCAATACCTTCGGATGGCAAAGTTGGGCTAGGCAAGATATCCCTATTATCTATTTCTGTGACACTGAACCAGATGAAGCGTATAAAGGTCAAAATGTATTTGACTTGCAAATCTGAAAGCTATCATGACTGCAAGGAGTTTTCGCAAAGACCTACATACACGAGACTGAACCTTGTGCTTGACGAAATTCACTGGGGTACATGCCATAAGGTGTGAGACTTGGCGCTTAAACAATGCGTTAAGTTGAACATTGTACCACAAATGCAAACGCATATACAACCAAACGAAAGAAGTACAAAAACGTATATGTCATTTAAAATGTGGCTGACGTAAATGCCAAAGGACATCAATTTAACCAAAAAGTTGTTACTGTGAGCAGAAATGTCAGCAATATATGCACAAACCTGAGGGATCTTAATCCTAACCAAATTGCTTGGATCAAGGTGGAAGTGTGCCTGACCAGAAACTACAATATAAACAATACCACGAAAGCCAAACAGTTGTCAAGAAGGTATACACTTTTTGTTAAGGTCAGACACACAGCGATAGTAAAAAATTAAATATAATCTAGCTCTATACTGCCAACAGGTGATAACAGACACGGAAAAAACTATTTACGTTTTCATCTTTTCTCAAGAGTTTCGTGGACATTACCGGTCAACGGACTGCTTAGTCAACCTCATTCTCAGTGGATTCATCTGCTGAGAAGTGACGACGACGTAATTTCAGGACGTCAAGGAAATCCAAGTGAATGCGACGAGGCAGCTGCTGATTATCCCGGAAAACGAGTTCCAGGAATGTTTCCACCAATGGAAACAGCGCTGGATAAAGTGTGTGGCTTTCGAAGACTACTTCGAAGAAAATTAAATGCTAAAATGGCACATGGTGTAGTTTTCTTTTTATAGCGCCAGTCCTGATACTTGATGATCACACCTCGTATTCTGATATCAGATGCTTTTAAAAACTCTCGAAGTGAAGTGTTTCAAAACATGAGAGTGCACGTAACCTCAACATTCGCGAATCCACTGATTCAAGACATTCGAGTTACAACTAAACAATCACGACATGGCGCAAGGTAATAAAGAACAATAAAAAGAAAAGAAAAGAAAAGAGGAATAAGATAAACTTCCAAAGCCATAAGCAAAACCTATAAAATCTAAAATACTTTTTAATACATAAAACGAGCGTTCAAGCTTTCTCTTTCACGAGCGCTTGCAATATGCAAAACAAAGCCGAATGGGAGCAGAAGGAAACCTTCGTTGGCCCTTCACTTCAAGCGATGCTGAAGGTACAGCATGAGATTTTCGTGAACCTCGGGCCCACGGGCATGGACCGGGCCCCGCCAAAACTAATACTTAGCACAGATAACCAAGTGCACAACAATAACCCTTTTCGAAATCCGGGTTACGGGGCACCGAGAACACTCCTCCATCATTTTCCTCTTCATTCAACCATCCAATTCTAATCACTTCCCTTTTATTTTCTCTTTTCACTTTTATCTCTCACCCCGAGCGTATAACTCTCCTCTATCTAAATCTCCGTTCTTTCCACTTTTCATTCTTCGTCTTCAATCTTTCTTTTCTCCCACAGGCTTCCTTTCTGTTACTTTTTTTTTCTCCCGAAGACAAGATAATTAAATAATAATGTAGAAGCCAAAAGCTGACGCAATTACCATCCAAAAATGGATGTGTGATACATCAGGGTCAAGCAAAGATCTCCGCCGCAACTTGACCTTTTGTTTAAATCATTATTCATAAGCTCTCTTTTAAATGTTTTACGTTAGTAAGGCTGGGCTTCATACAACGCTTGAAAGCACATGGCTGATTATGACCTCTGGAGAGAAAACGCGCACGCATTTACGTACACACACGACTGCTCTGTTCCTCAAGTGCTAGGAAGAAGAAATCTCTCCCGATGGAAATGGCAATTTATCTCTCCCCAAATTTCCACTTCCAGTTTGTAAAAGTCTTTATTCGCTCGTATGGGCTTTTCCCGCCGGGTAAGCCAGTGAATTTTAGCCCAAAATAAACAGTTCTTTAAAGATATTTCCAGTTGAAACAACTGAAGAGTGGCGTTCTGTTGTCTTTTCGTTGTCTAATGATCAATTTTCAACTCGTACATGTCACCCTAAAGGACTTGCCTCCTTAACTTCAGGCCAATGTGAACTCGGTCCTTGATATACATATATATGAGCGAAGGGAAATAAATAAAGTATAATGCTATTAAACAAGTTGAGATAAACCATGTACAGGGAAGATCAACATCACTCCTTCCAAACCAGGCTGCCATCACCCCAACCCCCCCGCCCGCCACAACACAAACGAACTTCTTACTATACGTGACCTCCAAATTACATGAATGAGCCATCTTTACTATTTCCGAAGTTATATCAGTGTATAAAGAAAGTCAAAGTTTTAATTACAAGCATACGATGAGCTATCTACTGTTAACATCTGGTTCTTTCTTTCTTCCCAAATATTTTAATGCTGAAAACAAAGGAATGAAAGCACTTATATCTAACGGTTTCAAAGTAAATAAAATGGTGTTCTAGTACACACAACTTCTCATATTTTACTCAGTGCCTCCGTAAAAACACTCAAATGTTTTATTTAATCAGTTCCTCCGTAAAAACACTCAAATGTTTAACAAACGGAAAAATAAGCTCTGATGATTAATGCATATGCATGACAGGACAAGAAAGAAATATTGAACGTATATATAAACGATAAAAATATTATAAACTACCTATAGGCAAACATTAATTCCCACCTCTAATATTATAAAACTTCATACGCTAGCGCAACTGGAAGCTTCATACGCTAACTAGCGCAACTGGAAACTTCATACGCCAACTAGCGCAACTGGAAACTTCATACGCTAGCGCAACTGGAAACTTCATATGCTAGCGCAACTGGAAACTTCATATGCTAGAGGAACTGGAAACTTCATACACTAGCGCAACTGGAAACTTTATATACTAGCGCAACTCATATGATAGAGGAACCGGAAACTTCATATATATACTAGCGCAACTGGAAACTTCATATGTTAGCGCAATAGGAAACTTCAAATGCTAGCACAACTGGAAACTTCATATGCTAGCACAACTGGAAACTTCATACGAGTATACTAGCGCAACTGGAAACTTCAAATGCTAGAGGAAGTGGAAACTTCACATGCTAGCGCAACTGGAAACTTCAATGCCGGTGCAACTGGAAACTTCATATACGAGCGCAAGTGGAAACTTCATATGCTAGCGCAACTGGAAACTTCATATGCTAGAGGAACTGGAAACTTCTTATACTAGCGTAACTGGAAACTTCATATGCTAGCGCAATTGGAAACTTCATATACTAGCGCAACTGGAAACTTCATATGCTAGAGGAACTGGAAACTTCATATACTAGCGCAACTGGAAACTTCATATGCTAGCACAACTGGAAACTTCATATACTAACGCAACTGGAAACTTCATATGCTAGCGCAACTGGAAACTTCATATGCTAGAGGAACCGGAAACTTCATATAGTAGCGCAACTGGAAACTTCATATGCTAGCCCAACTGGAAACTTCATATACTAGCACAGCAGGAAACTTCATATGCTAGAGGAACTGGAAACTTCATATACTAGCGCAACTGGAAACTTCACATGCTAGCGCAACTGGAAACTTCATACGCTAGCACAACTGGAAACTTCATATACTAGTACACTGGAAACTTCATATGCTAGAGGGACTGGAAACTTCATATGCTAGCACAACTGGAAACTTTATATGCTAGTGCAACTGGAAACTTCATATACTAGCGCAACTGGAAACTTCATATACTAGTGCAACTGGAAACTTCATATGCTAGAGGAACTGGAAACTTCATATACTAGCGCAAATGGAAACTTCATATGCTAGTGCAACTGGAATCTTCATATGCTAGAGGAACTGGAAACTTCATATACTAGAGCAACTGGAAACTTCATATGCTAGCGCAACCGGAAACTTCATATGCTAGCGCAACTGGAAACTTCACCCTTGAGGAAACAAAAAACCTGCTGTTTATAGCCATCAAGTTCTAAAGTATACAATTAAAATTAAACAGCTTCACGAGACTCAAACTGGTAATGAAGATCTCAAGTATTGTAATAATGCCGGTGCCAGTGTTAAGTAAGTTTACGGGCAACTAACACTTAATTATAAAGCAGATGCTTGATATGTTATTACTTGATCTGTAGCGCACTGATATGACAGATAGTTACTTAAAATACGTAGATGGTCCAATGGATTCATTGATGTATACTACTTTCGGTAAAAATAAAACCAAGAAAACTTTGGTGTGCAAGAAATAAATCTTCCTAGCTACTCAGGATCAAGTTTAAACAGTTTACAGGGCCCTCTTTCAACAAATCTTGGATCCACGATGTGCAGCCTTTACCAAACTAACTTTACTAACTTAGGGACTTTCTGGTAACCACTGGTAAAGCCAAGCTGTCAATACTTAACTTCAACCATTTTTCTCAGCCTTTCCTGCCGTACCATTTCCAGTATTTTGGTGGCATGCTCAAGCAATCTTACTCCTCTAGACTTTTCAAGAGAAGTGCATTCCCTTTTTTTTCTTAGCAATTTATTGTTGACATTCATTTTTCATTACTAGAGCCTCGATAAATGCTCCCGGTGGTAGAAACAGCAGCCTGAGACTTCATGAGATCTGTGGCGCGGGTTCGTCCGCAGCCGACTGGTGAAGGCGGACACTATGCTATCCGTGTAGAGACACCCTGGGATTTATGTATGTAATCAACGGATAGGTTGCTGAAAGCAAATAGTTATTACAGACTAATACACACATAAACAAAGCCACTCAACATCTTCTAAAAACATAACAGACACCCCCACATCTCGAACTGTCGAGCCCTAACTGCTCAGTTCCCCTTCGCTGCTGGGAGAAGGGGCTGAGAAATTGTTACGATACATGTAGACATTCGCTACCGGGGTCTAAGCAATGTGGGCAGGGCAGCTGATCGAGGCTGGCCTACCAACGCCAAATCAAAGTCCTTCAAAGAAGGCATCATTACTTACCCCATATAAAATGGGAAAAAGCACGTTAAAACAAAGAAAAAAAAAAATAATTTTTTCCATTACTCTGGTCACACCCTTTCCTTTATTAAAGTGTGTATTGTCTACGTCACCGATTAGTCTGCCACTTGGTTTTGACGAATTGCTTGTTACTCCCGATGGCCAAGGGTGTTCCGACTTTCCAGCTTTCAACGAGTTTCCCTAACCTGCACAAATGTTACATTCTCTACTGGTCCCAATGTCACGTCAAAATCATCCAAATTATAGTCATTCCACTCATTTTGTATATCTTAAAAAAAAAGTCCCTCTCGCCTTTATTCATATGAATTTCTAAGTTCTTTAAAAATCAACTTCATTACTAATGTCACCTGTTCTTCAAGTTTCAGATATTAACAATATTATACACACACACACACACTAAATATATAATATATAATATATATATGTACATTCTGTGGGTGACTGAAATCATCAGAGCACACAAAGTATATATGCTGATGTACTGGAGGGAAAATTGAAAAATGGTTTTACCCAGCATTTATTTTTCCCTGTTGTACACCAGCATGTATGCATGCATACGTATGTATGTACACATACATCCATACAAACACTATATTATATATATATATATATATATATATATATATATATATATATATATATATATATATATATATATATATATATATATAATATATATATATAACTGTACAGTGTATGTATGTATGTATGTAACATGTATGTATGTATGTATGTATGCAATAATAATATATATATATATATATATATATATATATATATATATATATATATATATATATATATATATAGGTAAAGAAATTTACAGTACATAAGCTAGGGGACTTAATGAACTAACATACAAACCAATGTAAACTAAAAATCCACACCTGATAGGTGTCAGGGGAAGGTGCAATAATACTGATTTGTACTTGAGTCAGGTACTATGTACTGTATACAAATATGATTTAGCTTTTTCCACACATTATTACCTTCCTTAAAATTTAAATATTTTCCACATTTCTTTTGAATTTATAGGATCAAGTTTATTCATGCCTTAACCGATATATTATTACAAAAGCATCTTCATAAAACTAAACTCGTATCTCTTTTAAGTGCTGCTTATACTACTTCTTCCTGGTGAGGAAGGAGCACAAGAAGATGAGGAAGAGGAGGAGGACAAGCTTTACAATGTAGGTGAGGAAGATAATCACGTCTCTTCACCTGACTCCTACTGTGAGTCTTGCTCTCTCCTATTACAGGGAAGATGAAGTCAACGCAGGCAGAAGTCGTAAAAGAAATTACTAATTACACAGTAGGGATATCTCCCACTGGAACAAAACCGCCAAAGAGGCTCAACAGTAAAGATCCTTAGCTGAAGCAGCAGGAACTGGAAAAGTGGACTAGCTGAAACTAAGAGGACCAAGAATGTATAACAAGAATGGTCACGAAGGATACCATGGGAAGGCCAAATCATCTTCAAATACTGTACCCCATTGAGTCAACCATACCTGGAGCAGCCGACAGGGCAGGGGTTGGAGTATCCACTGATATTTTCCCGAGAAGTTGGCACTTTTGCCATAGTCACCACTGCTGAAAAGCACGTGCTACTGGCCTAATACCTCCATGCATGTACCCCTATTAGACCAACTCAAAAGAGAATAAGCAGGAGAGGGGAGGGAGAGAGGGAGGTCAATCTCAAGGCAGGGATGTATTCATCCCAGCTGCTGCCAACAAATGCCTTCTGGCCTTCATGTACCTCTTGCCAAACCTTTTCCGCTTTGAAAGAGACCAGCCAATACACCCCTTGCAGGGAGTCAGGCTGCAGGTCCCATACCTAAATATAGAGCCAAAATGGCGAGACCTACATACAATGAGGATATAAAACAGCTATACAACCACCTGCATCCAACACACCTCTGTATGTTAATTTTTTCTTAAAGTATGTTAATTTTTCTTCTGTATGTTAATTTTTCTTAAAGTATGTTAATTTTTCTTGAAGTTAATATCTATGATGTAACCACAAACAAACCACCATGCATACAGTGAGTAAAAAGCAGCTTCAATTTAGAAGCCATCAAGAGTGCACTAGTGATGGTTGACATTCCCACAAGAACAAATGCTGAGTTTGTCCTCTCAGGATCACTACCTAAAACATGTGAAATATATACTGATAAAGTTAGCTTGCATCGTGCTCTTAAGCGTGATTGACACTTAAAATAAAAAGCATAACATTTGACTGACCCAGATGGACAGTCTATAGTCACCTGTTTCCCACTAGGTGGCACTGTAATGTTTATTTTACCAGAATTCTTTCTGACTACTCACTATGATGTAGGGAGGCTGAGTGGTTTTCCACTTCAACAGCTGGTAAATATCCAAATAACTAATTATGAAAATTTTCATAATTTGAATTGAATCTTATCTACTGTTAAAGCTAGCTGACTCCAACACTGAATGGGGATGGGAGTTAGTGTAGCCAAAGAAATATCTGCTAAAGCAAGCTAACTAAAAGCCTTTTTAAACTAAGGGAAAAGCTTCTAAACTTTCTTACCTGCTGTGTGATCCCCCTTGTAAGTTCTGCCGTCAGACAGTGGAATCATTGCAGGGTGTAAAGTCCTTATAGGGAGACTTCTCAGAGGATCCATACAGGAAAAACGACTCTGTCCCATAGAGTTATAGTGATTCCTATGCTAGTCAAAAGCCCCCTAACAACAGTCCAAAACTAAAGACAACTACCTTCAGATATGAAGATAAGCTCCTGTACACCTATGAGTACCTTCATGCTCCCCAAATCCAATGTCAGGGTTTCCTAACTCCCTACCAATAAGATGATTATGCTCATACTTGGTTCTGGGAAAGATCATCCCTACCATGACAATAGGACTAAGGGCCTTGTAATTAATATATGAAATTTCAACATCTTGTACACAATGAGGGACAAAAACTGACTTTCACCCCACTAAGCTGCACTGACAACATTCTCTAGCAAATGGCTTTAAGGAAATTAAGACATGCTACAGCACAAACATCATTAAGTCTTACCTTAAACTGTAAAAGATCAGAATTCAACTTTGCATACTAAATTAATGATGCAATGTAGAAGAAAAAAAAGGACAGGATCTTTGGACATCCGAGAGTTAGGTCTCCTAACACCAAAAGAAAAAAATTTGTTCAGGTAGATTCTCAGAATCCTAACTAAACATAGCAGAGTTTCCTCTTCTCTGCCTTGCACAGAGTTTAAATTAGGCACCATCACATATCTTGGAGGACTTTCACTCTGACACTGTTTTTAGACATAAATAAAGGAATAAAAGAGAGAGGCATCCCCTTTCACAAAGCCCATACACAAGAAAGGGCCTTTAGCTCACTAATACACTTTACTGTAACAAGAGCTACAAAAAAAAAAAAAAAAAAAAAGTCTTAAAAGTCAAGTTCTTAAAGGACATTTTATCCAAAGGTTCAAACTGAGGTAACATCAAAAACTTAAGGACTATGTCCAAATTACACCCTAAACACTTATAGGATGATTTTGGAGCTTCCAGCTCATAGGATTGGAAAATCTCTTGAAAATTCAAGTCGTGTGTGATATTCAAGTTAGCATGTTGCAGAACTGAAGACTTCAAAGAGCGATATCCTTTAATAACCAGAACAAGTGTTTGCTTTCTAAACCTAAGATACTTAAAGAATTTAATCAAGTTATCTATAGAGGTACAGGTACTGAATATCCCTTGCAAAATTACCAAGATCTATAAACTGACCTCTCTTGTTGATACAGTCTAACAGGGGAGGGCTTTCAGGACTTGAGGACTGATTCCCTAGCTGGTCTTGAAAAGCCTTAAGCTTGCACAGGAAGGTTGACAATCTCTAAGCGGTCGATTGAAGCAAGTGGAGGTTTTGACAGAGTCTTCTCAGATGAGACTGTCTGAGATGATCTTTCTTGAACAGAAGGAGGTGAGGAACACTAACTGGGAGGGGTAGCTACAGAACCCTTCCATTTGGCACCAACAAGGGCTATCAATGTCATCCTTCAATGCTCCGATACTCGCAACTTATGTAGTTTCCTCAAAACTGCCACACGGAGGAAAAGCGTAAAGGTCCAGATTTGACAGTTCTTATACGGAAAATTATCACCTGCCCATGCCTGAAGATCTTGGCAAGGAAAGAATAGAGTCTATACCTTGACGAGAACTTGGCCTTTCTTATTGAGCTGATCTGCTATAACTTTGTTTCTCCCTGGGATGAACTGTGGCAGAAGAAAATGTTCCTGGACTATGTCCAAAGGAGAGGTTTTTAAGCTAGCCTGAGCAAATCCCTTGATTTTGTGCCTCCTTGATTCCTTATGTAAGAAACTGAACTGTCCCAGTAAAGTGCAATCATCTTGTTCCCGACTAGATGTTCTGCTTGCATAAGACCCTTCCAAACTGCCAAAAGCTCTAGGTTGTTTATGCCAATCTTCCCCTCCTCTACAGTCAAACTCCCTGACATTTTGATGTTCCTAAGGATTGCTCTCCAACCTACCCACCACATGTCTAAGGACAATATGAGGTCTGGGCTCTTGAGGTCTAGTGGCAAACCTATTAGCAGTCTTGACCAATTTCCCTACTAAAACAAGAGAAGCTGAAAGATCTGAAGAAACTCCCACTGGCATTGTCTGGAAGATGAAACCTGTCCCATGTGTTCTTTAGGTAAAATTGAATAGGTCTTGTAAACAGATGGGCCATGTTGACAAACTTCTCTAAAGAGGCAATATGTCCCAAAAAAGACTGCCACTTCTTGACTGGGTTATGATAAAATCATTTCAAGTTACCTAAACATCAATCATTAATTCAAAATCACCATCATCCATTACATTTCTTAACTTTTTCCAAGTGCCAGTAGTCCCTCAATTATCCACATTTACCTTAGCCGCAACTCAACACTATGCACATGTGGCAGCACTACACCTAATATGAAAATTCTAAAAATGTACTTCCATGATGAAACTTGTACTGCATGGGCATAAAGAAGTTGGTAACACAGTTTACAGAGTATAAACAGGCTGAGAAGAGGAGGTTTCTGGGGGATGGGAGGCTGGAAATGGTTTTTGGGGTCGGGGGTGGGAAGGCTGGGCAAGCAGTTGGCAATGCTCTGCAAGCATAGAGTGTTGGTAACGCTGCTCTAAGCATGTGCGCATGGTGAGAGGGTTATGGAGGGGGGGGATACCAAGGAAGGCATTTCCCAGGTGGTGATGGGGTGGGAAGGCCGTGTAGGATAGGTGGAGAGGGGAAGGTGGGCATGTGGCTTCTTGAGAGCTTTCAAAATACTGTTATTAGCTTGAACATACGATGTCACACTGCTGATTCGGATAGATTATCAGTTCAAGGGTACATAACAGAAGGTGCATTGCATGGGTGGGCAAGCACTCATGTTTTTCGTAAGCTTTACCGCTATTGGCAGAAATGCATGTCATTACACGTCACTGTCATTTTTAATTTTTATGGCTGATAGACATATGCATTTTAAACATTTCTTTTTCTAATTGGCAAAATCCAGAAAGCAACAAAGCATTTTCCTTATTTGTCCAGTTCTGCATGATCAAGTTGCTTTTTCAAATGATCTGCAAGAGTTCACCATACATGATGCTTTCCCATCAACAAGTAGCTTTCATTCCAGTGCTTTCGTGTATGGTGTTGTGTATCCTTCATATGGGTACACTTCATCCTAAGAGGGCAAGGAATATGTTGACCCTTCAGAGGAAGGTCAAAATCATCGGGAAAATCAAGGCAAAGTGGCCTATGGCACATATCATGAAGGAGTATGGCATTGCTCGGTCAACCTTGCAGAATATGAAGAATGCAAAAGCTAAGCTGAAGAAGTATGCAACACCCTTTGGGAAGAATATGCTTAGAAGTCAGATCCACAAGGTCACGCCAAAACCCCATCATGAGGACACTGATCTAGTTTTGTCAGCAAAGGGTGGCTGGCATGCACATTCACAGTGCTGACTTGTAGGTTGCAGCTATGAAATTCAGCCTACATCGGATTTAGGACTTTAAGGCATCCAAAGGCGGGCTGTTTCGGTTCAAGATGCCCCTTGGGCTTTCTAACAAGAAAACTCATGGTGAAACTTTGGATGCCACCAAGGAGGGCCAATAAATATATTTTTGGTAAAATTATGGGGTTGCTCCGCATCAGGTATTACCAAGGAAACTGACTTTATCTATAGTAGACTATTTTGGTTCCTTATAAACAGTTTACCATTATTTTTTGTCAGTCGACTGTAATTAATCTGTAATTAACATCAGAACTGATAAGTTTTTGTATGCTGGAATGCTATCATGCATGCGCAGTGTTATGGGGAGCTTTTGGTAAAAAGTGGAGTTTCCTTTACCGTGGGGTCTTCCGCCCCCGGGATAAGTAACACAGCCTGATAGGTTGGGTTAGGTTGGGCTAAGTTAGGTTAGTATAGTTCCTTTTACAATAGGTTTCCTTAGCCAATCCCTAATTGAACAAATGGCTCCCTAATGACTTGCATGCGTGGAACCATTCCAAAACAACAACATGTTGGATAGATATGAGGTTAACTAATAACTGACCGACAATAAACAACACCACCTACTTCATCAGCAACATCTGTCCCATAGGTCAGAAGGGGGTCTACTGGGGGAAAAGACCCCTCAGCTAGGTAAGGACCCAGCCCCTTAGATGTGGATAGGTTAAATCAGCCTTGTACATATTTCATGTTGTCTCCCACCCAAAAAACCTGCTTTCCCAATGTGGTCACCCAAACTGTAGGACATAAATGTTGGGGGGAGGGTCCAGCATCTCTCAGACTACTTATTTACTTACAAGGAAAATCATATTTCCACCATGGAATGGAATTAAGGTTTCAAGTCAAAATTTGCAAAGTAAATCCCTGTAGGCTATCTCACTTGTCTCGTTCGCCCCTCCCCACAATAAAAACATTGTCTCCCACTGTGGTCTCCCATTACAGCAACTGAAATTAACACAAGAAATGTTAAAAAAACACACTAAAACATGGGCCAATAAATATATTTTTGGTAGAATTATGGGGTTGCTCCACATCGGGTATTACCAAGGGAACGGACTTTTCCTATAGTAGAATAATCTGGTTGCTTATTAACAGTTTACCATTATTTTTTGTCAGTCGACTGTAATTAATCTGTAATTAACACCAGAACTGATATGTTCTTGTATGCTGGCTATCCAGGAATGCTACCATGTATGCGCAGCGTTATATAGGGGCTTTTGGTAAAAAGTGGAGTTTCCTTCACCACGGGGTCCTCCACCGGATAAATGCTTGTATTTTTTCACTAGGTTAGGTTAAGGTATGTTTGGTTAGTATAGTTCCTAATGATATAATTGGTTTCCTGCTTAATCCATTCTTAACATGCTGGCTCCCCTAATGACTTGTGCATGCATGGAACCATTCCGTAGCAACAACTTGGCAGTCCAGTCTGTCTCACAACGTGTTCCCATGTTGGGTAGATATGAAGTTAATAATAATTGACCGACAATATGCAATACCACCTCCTTCATCAGCAACTAAAAGGGTAATTTTTCAGAAGACTCCAGTTAGCCATTTTTGCATGAAAAATCATTTTGGGCTTGTCATGAAAAAATAGCTAGGAAATGCCAGGGCACTAAAAGAACCCAAAAATACCAACCTAACGTAACCTAGGGGTATTTACTGGTTACAATTTTGCCGTATTCGCTATGGAGGGGGGTGGGGGCTGGTATTGTCTTACCTTGTAAGTCGTAATTTTCTTAATTATCTTTCTCTGTTATTAGGCATTTGCGAAGGTCATGTATTGAGAAGAAATTTTTTTTTTTTTGATGAGTTTTACCCAAGAAAAATATAAATTATAATGTGGGAGGTGGCTGGAGTCTTCCGAAAAATAACCGTTTTGAATCCTGAAATACAATTAGGTTATGGTTTAACGTAAAAATTTGCCTTAAACATCTACACCAAGACCAAATTTTTGGTTAGTAGCGTAGCCTTCTCTCCAAACATGAACAGTTAATCTAACTGTCCTTACCTTCAAAAACCCCAGCTAGGCCTAACCTATGAATTATTTCGTTGTCGGCAAAATTAATTTTGCAAATGAATAATATGGTAATTTAGCAAAATTAAATAGGAATAAAACTACGCTGGGCCAATATAACAGTAATCGTTTTATTAGGTTAGTCTGTCCTTACATTAAAAAAACGCAGCTAGGCCTAAGCTATGAGTTATTTCGCTGTCGGCAAAATTAACATTGCAAGGGAATAATAATACGGTAACTTAGAAAAATAAAATATATATATATCTGATATCACTGTACTGGGCGAGTTCTGGGCTACTACTTCAGCTTATAGTGCCACCCTAGGCCTAAGCCTATATCCACACAAGGAAAAACCTTCGGTATCGAAATGGCGTAGAATATACAGCCATTCGGCCTCAATCGCTAAAAAAACAACTTGGTCCAACACCAAATTGTAGCATTATCACAATAATAAAGAAATAAAGCTGAAGATGAAAGCTTACCTTTACCATAAGCCTAGGCCTATATCCACACGAGGAAAAACCTTTGCTATCTAAGTGTAATGGCGCAGAAACTACAGCCATTCGGCCTCAATTGCTAAAAAAAAAAAAACCTGGTCCAACAGTGAAATGTAACAGAATCACAATAATAACGAAATGGAACTGAAGATGAAAGCTTACCTTTATTGCAGAATGATGGAGCAAGATTAAGGCGGAAGTATCATTACACAAGCGCGTGAAACGGAAACCACTATTGAAACACTACATTTGATATTTAAGAGCAAGTGGACATCCATTACGCGATAAGCGGATAATAATTAATACAAAACACACGGACCTCAGACATACGTCTGTCAAAATGACAATCGTTTTATTTAGTACGATAAATAAGGAGACAACTCTGCGCACGCGCACAAAGTACACGTCCTTTATGGTGTTTCTTTATGCAATCATTCTTAAATGAAGCTTCAGTACGGCAACATCAGTTAAGCAACACTTAAGCTAGTCACTTTTTGGGGTTGGGAGTGAGGGCCCATTAACTTTGGGCACTTCCAGGATTAATAAAAATGTGCTAAAAAGGATAATCACTATGACGGACTATACCAGCTTCCATGTTTACACACTGATCGCAGCATTTTATCTGGGATTGGTGGTTGTTTTCCACTTGTCTATATACTTATTTCTATTCGGCAGGTTTTGATTGAATAAATGATGATTTGTGCACCCTTTATGGCAAGTTTTCTCTTTGTTTTATTGGTCCATGATTATTAATTCTACATTCATAGGCAACACTCCCTAAGGTGGTGATTCTCATCTTTTAAAAAATGAAAAGATTTATACTTTATTATAAAACCATAAGGATTATTCTCGTTATATATATATATATATATATATATATATATATATATATATATAATCTTTATATATATATATATATATATATATATACTATATATATATATAAAAATTCTTACAGACGTAGAACTCAGGAGTATCAACGTCACGTTTGCCTGACCATGAAAGAATGCAAGCCCTACTAACTTCTCATACTACGTTCTATACGTGTCGGATTCAGATACATTTATTGGAGCTGGAATAAACCCATCCTCAGCATCGTAATCAAGTGTGTATAATAGTTTTTGTTGTTTTTTATGCTTAAATACGTATCTTAAATCTGCCGGTCACTTTTTACTAGATAAATATGCAATTGTGATAACCACAACGCCCCACCAAGTTCTCGATTTCGTCACACTTGTTTTAAATACAGTTTTCACCACAAAGCCTGAGATTTAGAAGAAAAGTACGAAGAAATTCTGACGACCGTAGCAGGATTCGAATCCGTATCTGGTGTTGTGGTTATTATAATTACGCATGTATCTAAGAAAAAACCATTACACACTAATTAGCTACGATGGTGAGGATGGGTCTATTCCGCCTTTAATAAATGTAAAAACTATCTGAATTCGACAGGTATATATATGTATATGTGACTATATAGACTTTTGTTCTTCTCATGGTCAGGTGGGTAACGTGAACCCTTCCTGATACTCCGGATGCAGGTTCGAATCCTGCTACGAACGTCAGAATTTCTCCAGATTCCTCCCTTTGGATCTGGGCTGCTGCATTCTCCGTTTGGGTATTTTTTACATAAAGGTATTTCTACACAAAAGGGATAATTTCTAAACTAACATAATCTATATGATGCCACATGCTGTCTGACCTAGGAGAACTGAACCGGATCCTATGGTGATCCACTTCATTTTGAATGCTATAGTTGGCACTGCCTTTTGCATGCATGAGAGAAGTTCCGCTCTTCCAATATTTGGGTGCCTAACAAGGCTACGTGTGCGGATTCCGTGTTCGCGTTAGACCCATCGCTACATCGCTGAACATCCGGGAGTGTAGCAAGCCTACATGCATGAATTCTGGACGTGCAGCCTCCTGCTATATTCCCAAAATCCGGGTAGGCAGTCACCCTGGATGTGACAATTAAAGTTTTACAGTTGCTGCATGAAACAGCCCGACACATTACACGCACACACACACACACAGAGACAGACAGGACAGACAGAGAGAGAATGGGTTTAGCTGCATCCCCTTTTGCAAAAGGTTCCATTGTGACCGTGTATTCCTTATACTGAACAGGCATAATTTATATAGATACAGTTATTACGTTTTGCTATCGTCTAGTATACTTTCTTTAAACAATAGTAATCCTTTTGTCTACCAAAGCAATCACCACAGTGGGTGGAAAATATAAAATTAGGCCTAATTTACAGAAACTCCAGCTCCACTATATATTTCTAGGAGAACTCCAGTCTGTCTCATTTGTTCCATTCCAGCATTTTTATTTGTCGATTATGGCTAACTTTTTCTTTCGCTAAAATAACTGTTTCTTTAACGCATAGATGTAATGGATAATTTTCACAAAACTTCAGTTCACGGGGCAGCTTTCGTTTAGTTTGGATGCCGTGCACTCTAAAGGTTTTCTTCTTCTTCTAACTTTTTACTGTTTCTTGGTTTCATTACTCAACGTCAATTTACGCTCCAGAACTGAGATTAGTGCCTAGTTAGGGGAGGTCTCTGAAACAGTTTGGTTTTCTACTCTTTACTCTGGTGTAAGTCAACATACTTAATGACAGGTAGCAAGCGAAGCTCAGTTGGGATGGGCGTGAACTTTTCGCGTGGAGACGTATTCGTTATTAGCCTCCCTGCTTTATTTAACAAGCCCTTTTAACTTCTGCGGTGAGGAAATTTCTCGACCATTGTCCAAGCGGGAACAGCAATCTAATATTTTAGATAGTTAGTTTTACACAAGGTTATAGCTTCAGAACATTCTTATACTTCTGTATATACATATATATGCATTGCATATATACAACATTATGTAAATTCATATAAATACACACATATACTATATATGTATATATATATATATATATATATATATATATATATATATATGTGTGTGTGTGATATTCAATGTGTGTGTGTGTGTGTGTGTGTGTGTGTGTGTGTGCAGACTCTGATAGTTCCACTGAGGATTTCTGATTTCAATTTGTGTACCAGAAGTTTCTGCTCGTCAGAACACTTGTGAGCCATCAGTGTATCATCCACATCCTTCTCTATTTTGTCCTTGTATTAAAGTCATGTGTACTACTACATAAAATGTTGCACCAAAGTCCAATCGTGCACTTCTAGAAAAAGTTAAGTATACCTTAGTTTTACCAGACCGCTGAGCTGATTAACAGCTCTCCTAGGGCTGGCCCGAAGGATTAGACTAATTTTACGTGGCTAAGAACCAATTGGTTACTTAGCAACGAGACCTACAGCTTATTGTGGAATCCGAACCACATTATAGCCAGAAATGAATTTCTATCACCAGAAATAAATTCCTCTAACTCTTCATCAGCCGGCCGGAGACTCGAACTCGGGCCTAGCGAGTGCTAGTCCACAGCTCTACCGACTCGTCAAACGAAGAGCTGTGCACCTCTCGAGATACTCTACTGAAGTGTGGGGGAGTCTTCTGGTAAATATAAATTCTTTCAAAGCGTTGTAATAATTTCCGAAATAAAAGCTACGTCTATGAAACTGGTCTTATACGATTCCATTGACTGTATTCGTAAAGTCTGATTTTAAGCAAGCCGCCTTTTCACTTTCCGTGCATAGGAATGAATCTTTTTAGACTTGTTTCTCATTAATTTGAGTATATCACAGCGGAAATTAAATGGGTAGCCATCACTGTTAACAGAGTCTGGGGTACTGAGGGAGAATAATGATAAAAACTAAAATTCTTTGGCTTCCAACCTGTACGCGCATTCATCGAATATTAGATTTTTTTCAGTTTTAGCGGTGGCTAAAATTACGACACAAAGAAATTTTGAAAAAACTAGCACCTTACTAAAACTACGGAAACGTCGGTGTCACGCAATACTTCTCCTGGCAATCAAACCACTGTGATATTCACGTCATAACTGAAGCCTCGTAGGTTGTGTTTTCCGTGACAACACTGTAACGAGATGGACATCAATTCTACTCCAGTCAGAAAAAAGCTGTAATACTGTCCTCGGTTAAGCAGAAAAATGCCAAAGAAAAAGATACCACAGATGTGTTCATGTGACGTCATAACTGGCAACGCTGCAAGATATAAAAAGCCTATAATTTTTTTTACGCCAAAGATATGCTGACACGCCGAGGACGCATGTAAAAAAATTAGCTTCACCATTCTGTTAATTTTATTATCAAGGAACAATTGTGATGCTGTCTGGAGCAAATGCTTTACTCCATGGGTCTTGATTCTAGCTAAGGTGAGGTTGTTTGTTAGTCTACCGACTGACTAATCAGCCTGACGCAGTTTCTGCATCGTTTGACATGTCAGTAGTGCGGGAAGTAGCTGGGTTAATTTGCTGTACAGCAGGGAACCTCTGAATTGTGCATCAGACTGTTAACCTGGTCCAAGATACCACAAGCAAGCAGTGACCATGGCCACTGGAACTGCCTCTCCTCTGGAGTACATCCTAGAGTGCATTCTACTGACAAGATGGTTTTGACAGAAAAAAAAGCAGATGCTTCCTTCACCACTGTGGACGCAAACATTCAGATCGTGGTGGTACCAGTCAGTTCCATAGACTTTCATGTGATTGGCCGAGAATGAAATAGTAGTGGCTTCCAAAGAACGCTCACATGTGCGTCATGCACGTTCACATGGGAAGTCTTGGGTGAACCAAGGTCATCCATAGTGCCTTCCAATCACATGCATGCTGTTCACGATGATACCCAGCAACAACATAATGAGGCAACCTCTCGTGTGTGATCCCTCTGCCTGTATGCTCACGATCTGTGGATTGTTCATATGTAAATTTGGAATTCTGGAACAACCAGGCACTGACCACAGGTTCACATAGCCACAACATAATGAGGCAACCTCTCATGTGTGATCCCTCTGCCTGTATGCTCACGATCTGTGGACTGTTCATCTGCACATCTGGAATTCTGGAACAACCAGGCACTGCCCACAGGTTCACATAGCCACGCATAAACAGACTGTTGTGATGTACAACTGTTACCTGGGAATCATGTCTTATCCAAAAGAAGTATGTCCCGGAAGGAAATGGGAGAACTTGATGTCAGCCTTATGCAGATGTAAGTGAATGTGACTGCCAACCCTTGTGAGGGGTCTTTTAAGACCTCTTTTTCTTCTTCTTCCCTAGAAGGGGCAAAAGACGAGGAGGAAAAGGTGTGGAAGAGGAAAAGGAGGAAGGTACACATTGCATTTCTTCAATTTGCTCCATCCATAAGCCTTACTTTCCTCATCTACTGCAGAAAGTGTGGTCAAGAGAGATAGTATTGTAAGGAAGGTATTGAGTGACATACTGGCTAGGTGTTGTCTAGTTTATTGGTGGTTCCTTACTGAATGAATGTACAGAATCTTCGGAGTTGTTATTGGCTAGTGCGAGCCGCAGTGCAGTTTCTACGCACAGACAAGGCAAAACAGAGATTATGTTTCAGACATTTGTGTTTGTCGACAGACAAACAGATGGTGATTGTGAGAGACATAATAAACGTACAATGATAAAACATATATCAATGGAAAGGCCAGGAAATTCCACATATGGATATTTGCAGGAGATTGGAGATAGATTAATGAATACAATGCAGTAGCACAATATATGTGAAGTGGCAAGATGTTTGGCGTCTTCACAAACAGAAACATACATGCAGTTTGATACAGAAGATTCGGTGGAACATTATGAGTACATGATCGGAATGCTCGCATGGCAATGCAAGTAGAGGTGATTGTACATGAATCGAGACAACAATGGTTAGAGAGAAATAGACAGGAATGTTGTATGGTAGAAGTTGCATTCCTGTGAGCTGACGCACGGGAGGGGAGGAGAGAGAGCAGGATGCTTTGTCGTCTTGTTTTGTCCGATGGGTGACTCACACACACAAGTGCCCGTAGGAATGCCATGCGGTTCCTTACAGTATCATCGGAGGGATGTGGCATGAGTTTGATACAGCGGTGTTATCTCCACAGGCAAGACTGCTGCAAGACTCACAACGATGTTGGGTTTCATAGCAGGAACGGCAATAGAAGACAGGCGCTTGGAATACTGTGGGACAAAAATATCTTTAAGTACTTCAGAGACATTGCCAACTACACTGGGTAGATAGTGGCAAACCCAGAATGCATGCTGCTGTTTCACCTACTGAGAGCTTAGCACAATGCACATGGGTCGGCACTTTTGGAGAGTGCAAGCTGCCCTTACGTGAGTAACCACCCCACAGAACAAGCAAGAGGAGAACAAGGAAAAGGTAGGAAGAGAGTGGTGCCAGTCTGGGAGGAATGAGCCAAAAAGGTTCAGTGCTATAAAAGTCATTCACCCTCGAAGACACCACCTTACATCTTTTTGCCTTCTCTGTCGCTTCCTGCACCCCTCCACTGCTAAGGAGAATGGCACATTTCTTGCAGGATGTCAGGGCTTCAGGACCTCCTATGGCAGGACAAGAAAACTGGTAACACTACTGCAAAGGCCATTAAATGGCAGCACATCCGTTTTTCCTTTCTCTCCATAGCAAAAACAAGCAAAACACCATACATACAAACAGGAAAATAGCTTTAACTCCTAGTCAGGCAGAGTGCCCATATGCTCATTCACGTGCAACAATGGCCAAAGTAAAAATATTGGTTTACTGTTGGTTAGTAGGGGACCACCCCATCCACCAAACTACCACCTGGTGGCATTTTCCTGAGATGTAACCTAGTATCAGAACCTTTCCCTGGAAAAAGCGGGATGCCATATCTTAAAAACTAACCATAGAATTTTCTTGAAAATAATTTCATTATGCTTCCTATATCCAATTACTTTGATGGTGCTAAAATGATCTAACCCTAACCTAACCTAGGGGGATGGCAAAAAAACCGGAGCTGGTGCAATACTATTTTAGTTTATGTCTCAGGAATTTGCCACCCGGTGTAAGAACCAATGATGAAGTTCAGCTATTGGGGAAATATTACAAAAAGCATTTAAAAGAACTCCAGTATAATTACATATTTTTGCATTTCTGTAAGCAGAGAATAGATAGAAGAGTAAATTCTTCGTTGATTAAGTTTGAGTGACCTCAGTGGGCTAAACTGAAATTATGAAATATGCAACAATGTGCAAATGTTTCACTTTCAATTTTTTACTTTCGATTTTCACTGAAATTTTCAGGTACCTTATTTTGTATGTTGACCCCTATAGACTTAGTTGAAACTTTTATGTATTTTCCTTACGAGTCCTGCATGCCCTTCCTTGACCTTTCGTGTCTGTTCAGCCTTGGAATACTGCGCTACCTACTATAAAATATAAACTCTCTTACTAATTCATTATTTTACACTGTTTTTAATCCAAGCAAACATTATAGTTTATTCAACAGAAGCCTTCCTGTAAAATACAACTCGAACTGTACAATTAAATCAGTTCTAAAACAAAAATATCAGTAAAATGCTAGTGATGTAACCTGCAACAAGGTTTTTAAGAACGTTTAAATGTTGCCACTGTGCCATTGTTGACGTCCTTTGTTGCCAGAACGTGGAAGTTTTCGTTCTCAAGGGGAAAATTTTCAAACATTTCGTGACTGTATAGATGTAGCATCCTCACCCATGCCCTGGATAGATTTGCTAATTAAGGCGTATTAAAATCTTGTTGTAAAGGATGCGATTGCATTTTTTATTTGTCAAATAAAGTAAACAACCGGACTGTACTGTGTAAGTAATTTCCACGTTTCCAGTTTAGAGAGCGGAGGCGGGAAATATAAAAATGTTGCCACAGTTTGAATTACATCTGCTGCTGTTACCAGCATCCACTGTTGACGCAGAGATTATTTTATAAATAAACGGCATCAAAACCAAACTCTACTGTAGAAGACTGACACGAAGAGCGTCGACGAGGCTTATTGTTGTATAAGAAAAAATAAAGAAAGGAGGATTTAAGAAATTCAAACTTATTTAGCATGTAGATTATGTCATCCGGAATAACTATGAGTATAGGCCGTGTCTTACTGCCATGCCTGAGTGTAAAGTCACTTTGGTTAAATGGTTATCATCAAGGTCTTGGTTATCATGATAATGTAGATGATATGATGTAATGTTTATACGATACAGTACAATATACTTTTGTAAACACTCATACTGTCAGTTGTTAGAAATGTTATTTTATTCTTCTAAATGTGCGCTAACGCAAGGTGCGCTAACGATTCCCATTATCAAGTATAACTCGATGTTGTTTTGACTATTTTTTTACGCTCACTTAGTTTCAAGGAGAACAGAAGTTTTAAATATTATGAAAATTGTTTATAAATTGCAGCAAACAATTTTCTAATATGAAAAAAATGAAAGTTAGCGTTCAGTGCTAGCGAACCGCGCTATGCAATCGGTGGTTCGGAAATCTGGCAACACTGTAAAACGACAGGTGAGACAAGATTCGAATGTCAGACGTACTTCGTGTGACCGTGTCCGGAGTTGTATTATGTTTTCGCGCGTATTACTGTGCTATAAACTTCCGCAGAGACGAATAAGCATTGTATATTAGTGAAACGAACTGGTGAATATATTTAAATGCGGAAAATTTCCCATCTTTAATTGCAAGTGAGAGGAAGCAGAGCAAAATGTAGGATGCTCAGGCTTGCCTTTCTGTCAACTGTTAGCCTGCTCCTCCAGTCAAGGTAATTCAATTTTTCGTTTAATACTGCATGTATGACCGTAATGTAATCATTGTCAGTTTGTTATTGTCATTAAAATTCAGACGGCGCTAAATCTTGGTCAGTTGTGGTGGATTAGCCTAGGCTGTAAAACTACAGGCTAGGCTACAATCGCAGCCTGATTCCCTTGAGTCGCCACTCGAAATACTACTTTTGGTTTATATAATATTTACCGTCGTTTGTTTATGTTTTTTACATTCATGACCGAGGGCCTGGTACTAAACACGGCGCCCATTTTGCACGAGCCATGCAACTTCGGACTGGGCGGTAGGCCTAGGCTTATTAATAGTAAAAGTAAAGACTAGGACTAGGCTAGGCCTGACATTGTACCTCGACTCGAAACCATAATCTTAATTGAGTTTATGAATTTCCTCTTTTAATATGTCCTTTGAGCGGTAAAACTTTACTTTAGTTGAGCAGTCTAATTCCCGCCAGTCGTCGACCGGGACAGGTTCCTCATACGTAAATAATCATAAACTTTCCTATAATGCCGGGTCCTGGCCTAACCAAATCTTACCTGCCTAACCTAACGTAGGGCGATGTGCCTTGACCTGGCCAGGGGTGCTTGAACCCCCCCCGAAAAGGCAGTAACCTGTCACAGTCGGCGACTGGCGGGAATCAGGCCGTACAACTAAAGTGAAGTTTTACCCTTCGAGCGTTTCTGAAATTCATTTCATTGGCAAATGAGTACTTTTACTGGCTAGGCTACCTCAGTTTAGCCTGTAGGCCTAGTCCTCTTGACAGTAAAACATAAGAAGTTGGACTAAGCCTAATATAGTTTCGTTGGCTTTGAACCAAAACCGAATCCTGAAATTGAATATATGATTTTCATATGGTTTATGATGTGCACTGAATGTTTCTGCTTTAGCAAATGAGTAGTTTTAGGTATTGAAACACTCCCCGTATATTCTGCAATTATGGGGACTAGCCTACAGTGGGAACTGGGTTTTAGGGTGGAGGAAAAGGTAAAACTCTACTTTAAACCTTTATCACATTATGGACTTAAAAACATAATTTTCCTATGTTTTAATTAGAGCTTCATACATTTCTAACATTCATTTTTTTCACTGTCAAGATTTATATAGCACCAGCACCACTCCCATGAGTGCCTCATTCAGTACCAGCTCCATTGGGGTGGATGGGAAAACATAAACAGATTATAAACACCTCGGTAACAGTAAATTTGCAATGGATTTGAGCATGATTTTTGTACTGGTCATGTTAAGGAGACTTGAGAAATACAGAACAAGTGAAATACATGAATGTATTTTTCTTGACCAAGGGTGCTGGGTCCCTGCCTTGCATGGCGTTGGGCTTCCTTCCCCATGGCCCCACCACCTAACCTAAGTAGTGACACTAAATAAAAATAAATAGGGTTGCAACCTGAGCTAACCTCACTTAACCTAGGGCACCTGGTCTGGGGTCAAAGGGCTTTTTGAATTAAATGGATATGTAGGGAGGGCATTCCTTTTCCTTTCCCCCATTCCTAAAATCTTGGTTCATTTTTTAGTTATGGGTAGTACTGTATGAAGGTGTATTGATTGATTAAAGCCCATGGACATTGCATTTCATTGTGTAAGAGATACCATTCACTCTGAAGATTCCTTATCAGTTAGTAGTAGGCCTACTCTTCATATGGATATATTTTTTTGTGTTTATAGTTGTTTGGGTTGTTTTGCTGTTATAATTATAAGTTCATTAACATTCTACTCACATCTATGGGGTATTCAGCTAGATGAATGTTTGCTGTGTTCAACTGAAATGTTTTAAATTTTCTAGATGGAGTGAATTATGTTAATACAGAACTTATCATCAACAATTATAAACACCCACAAGCCTCCCACAGTCTAGTGGCCAAAGAGAAGACTGGCTGAAAATGAGAAACCAACTTATCACCCCAACCAGGTATTACTGTGGAATTCTCTCCTTGCTCTCTTGGTAAATTTATAGCTAGATGAATGTTTGATAAGTTGAAATAATATTTTTTTATGAATACTCGTATTTTATTGAAACTGGGTGTCTGGTATATTCGTCCGCTAATCTACCTTTAGCTGCTTAACAGTTTTTGAATCGGAACACCATCGTGGGATTAGAAAAGCCACTGGTGCTTATAAGTCCTTGCCCATGCCAGGTATTTTAGGTAATTTAGGGGTTTCTTCACTCATTTTTGGGTGTTCTCTCTCTCCTTCTCGTATTGTGCATTATTATTTTATTACAAGATACAGTAATAACATTTAATTAAATATGAAAAAACTTAACAAAAAGAAGACAAAAAAGTAAAATTTCTTAAAGTCAAATGCCTGCTTCTCTCTCCACTCATCCTTCAAAACATTCCCTACCCCTTGTTCAAGACTTACCTCCCCATTTAATAACCTTTCTGTACATATATTCCTGTGAGCATTGTTGCTGACACTTCTACCCCTCACCTCAGTATTTATGGCTGCCCATCCATCCTGCCCCAGCCTTCCACCCCTACAGGCTTTCCCTGGCCTCCTCCTCAAACCCTTTTTCAGCCTGTTCATGAGTATAATCAGTGTTATAATGATACTGAGCCTAAGCATTACATGTGTTGTACGTTTTCAATTTTATGGTGTTTTATGCTCATTTTGTGTCTTGGTCCCTGGGAGTTGGTTGCATGCAGATAATGTGAGTGCAGACAATCAAGGGATTACTGTGTCCATGTATATAAGACCACTGGAATTTTAAATTTTATATATCAGAAGCTAGTCCTCTGATATCAGAATGTATTTAGTTTAGATTTTTTATTTGTGCCATTCTTCAAAGTTTTGTTAGTTTTAATTTTGTAATTAGTATTGCTGACATTTGCATCAGTGTTCCTTGATATGATACCAGATAATTTCCAATAGGTCATTCATTCATCTGTTACCATGGCTTCATTCCAGGTGGCTTACATCATGGTTGGAATTGTAGTTCAACATGATGTGCACTTTACCTTTGCTGAGTTCAGAAGATTGTTTGTGTTTGGGGAAAGGATGTTGATCCTGTCACATCAGCCTGCAAACTAGGCTAACCTAGTCTTGAACAATGCAACATTGTTCACAGTCCATTTTGCAGACAGGATATGACTGAAAGCAGGCTAACACTTTGGAACAGATAGGTATTTGGTTCCTCCTCACTCGTCTCAAAGAGCAAGGTCAAGTTGTTTGGGGCCCAGGGTGATAGAGAACTGACATCAGGACTCCTTTATGTATCATGCATTTTTCTTCAAATTCCTTCAGGAATCAGGAAGGGCACTGCATCCAAGCCTTTGACTTTTGGCTTTGAAAAGGTTCAGATTTTTTCCGAGGCCCAATCAGGTCTTCTTCCCAACAAATTCATTCTTCCAACCAGACTTTGGCCCATAGGGAGGCAAGGGAAGGAGAAGGGAGTATGTATTAGTCGGCAGGTAATCCTCTTATCCTCCTTGCTTGTCCTGATTTGGGGGTTGCCTGTCTTGCCATTGGTGAATGTTGCAGCAATAAAGGGGTGGAGCCTAGGGTAGTCTATCCGTTAGGACAGTCACATTTTTCTTCAAGGACCCTCTCTTATGGTCTTGGTCCTTAAGAACAATCACACTTTTCTTCAAGGAGCAACATAATCTCTACTCTCTTATTTCACAGACTGATTCCTTTTCTGTATTACTCAACAAGATTGTTCATGTCTCCTCTCTCTCTCTCTCTCTCTCTCTCTGTTAACAGGGGTGTGGACAATGGCTGGAGAAGGATGCACTCCAAGTTGAAGATGACTACTCTCAAAGCTCCTGGGTGGAGAAGGTGACTTGAGGCTGGGGACTGGTCACTGGTCACTTTACTCTGAAGAAGTTTGTTCATCAAACTCCATTCACTTTGGAAACCTCACATTCTGTGTTGGTTGATTTCAGGGGCAACTTCATACTTTTGATAGGTCTGAAGGATATACATTTTCAAGTAACCATTCATGAAGACTCTTGGAAGTAAAGTATCTCCATTTCATCTGCAAGAGGACAGTTTAGTCCGTTCAAAACAATTTGCTTTGGACTGTCGACTGCACCTCAGGTCTTTAAGTAAGTGTTCACACTTTTATCGGTTTGGCCCCATTTGTTCAGGACCTGTATGTTTTATAACCTCAATGACTAGCTGATCTTATGGCATCCTCCAAGATGCAATTGTTCCAGGATTAGGATCAACTTCCTCTTGTTTTTTCATAATCTGGGGATTGTGATAAGTTGGGAAAAGTGTGCTCGCCTTCCCAAACAGCAGCCCTTGTTGGCCGAGTCGCTTGAGTCAGACTGTCACTCGATGGGCCGGAGTTCAATTCCTGCGGCCGGCTGATGAAGAGTTGAATTTATCGGTGATAGAAATTCATTTCAGCTATAATGTGGTTGGTAAGCTGTGAGGTCCCGTTGCTAAGCAACCAATTGGTTCTTAGGATGCTAAATCCTTCAGGCCAGCCTAGGAGAGCTGTTAATCAGCTCAGTGGTCTGCAAACTAAGGTATACTTAACTTTTCCCAAACAGCGAGTGAAGAACCAGGGTATGTTGATCAACACAGTATTGGCATGAGTCCATCCTGTGGATGCTAAAATCAGTCAGTAAACTTGTAGGTATCAGTGCAGATCCTGTTCCGACAGGAACAACTGGTAAATACCTCTTTTTCACCTGTCGTTTGTAGAAAAACTCATGTCAGCACAGGTCATCGGTCATTGATCCTCCAGTACTCACACTTTTGGTGAGTGAGTGAGAATCTCAGTTGTTGTCAGATAGGCCTCCTGTGGGTAGGAGTTAGGCTGAATGCCTCCTCGCTGGAGATGCTTCTATTCTCAGATTTATCAAAGGTGGAATGGGGTGGCGTGTACTCCTTAGTAACTCATTTAGGGTGTGGGTTTGAGAGGGTTTTCACCTATACAGCAATGCTTTCAAGTTGGGAGCAGAGCTTTTGATACTGTAAGCATTCCAGGATCAATTGATGGGCATATAGTTATGTTGATAAGTGACAACTCAACTGTGGTGTCATGTCAGCAAGTAGTGGGTATGGTCTCCCTTCCCTTCTAGGTTAACAAGGCAGATGTGTGACTAAGTAGTTGGGTCGGGTGCTTTTTGGCGCCATCTTTTTGCCCGCAATCTTTTGGCACTCATGCTTCTGGCCCACTATGGTTTGGCACCAAAATTACAATTAAAGGGTGGAAGAAATGGATTACATTAATCTAGGATACAAATGTGAAACCTTTATTCTGGCCTAAAACATTTTTGTAAAAGAAAAAGAAAATAATCAAAATTAGTAATTTAATGTATTTTGTGATTGTGGACTAAACCACGCAAATATTCTAATAGTTCCATTTCATCAAAATGATGCACAATATTCAAAATGTGCTCATCAGCTCTCACATACTTAAGAAGTTTTTGTTGAGGAGCATGGCCAGCAACCAATTGTTCATAATATGTATCTCGGCTGTTTTGAATTTTTCTCAGTCCATGAATAAATTTTCATATAATGGGATAGTGAACTCCTAATTCTGCCTATATTTTTCTGTGCTGCTTCTGCATGATTGTTAGTTTGGAGAGTTCGGTTCTCCAGCGATTGTCCAGTTGTTTTGGTTCCATGTGTCTGAAGGAAAAAGAGCTGGCCACTTACCATTGCCCCTCCTCATTGGTCGTCCTACGTAATTGTCTTCAAGCCAGCTAAGCTGTTGAAGTACCTTGAGAATGCTCGTTTATTTCCTTTACCACTTCATTGTTTTTATTGTGTATACGAACTTTGCACACGTTCCTGCTTTTACATCTCCAAAACTTCATCAAAGGGTCATCGCTTTGCTTGTCGAGCACATAAAGATATCCATCATGAGAAAATTTTGGTTCGTCTTTCTTATTTAAAATACTTTCAGCCATTTCTGCAGATGGGTTTGACTCAACTACTTTTAGTTTTTGTATATGTAACTTACCCACTAATTACTTAGCTAAGAGTTTCTACTCGAACGGCAGTTAGAATTCTGAATTTCCGCAGTAGCGATTCTTTTGTTTGTGTAGGTGACTGTGCCCCTCCCACTTTCGAGGTAAGACAGAGGAACAACATCGCCAACGCGACAATTTGTTTCTGCCGCTTGTAGAGTCAACACCTGGTGTTGTTATAGCAGCTTAGAGTTTTGGATTAATAATTTTCATCCTTGGTGAAGTATTTTTGTAGCCTTTTCGGTATTTTTTCTTCATAGTGACTTTTCTGGAATTGTCTTTTCACAATTTTGACTTTTCGACTAGTTAGGCATGTCCGACACTAGTAGTTATAGTTTCCGGTATTGCAGTAAAGGCTGTAATACCCGGATGACAAAATTGACTTACGATTCTCACACTTTGTGTTCTGGTTGTAGAGGACAAGTTTGCTCTACTAATTGGAGTTGTGACGACTGCAGTGATTAGGGAGAACAGAAATGGAAAACTTTAACTTCACATTTAGCTAAGTCAGAGATTGGAAGAGGAAAGCAGCCACTAAAGCCAGTGGGAAAGTAGCTAGTCAGGCTTTGACTCTTAGATATGATAAGGCTGACATTTCTGTTAATCCTCCAACTGTTAACCCTTCCCCACCTGCATCAATTAATTCTCTTAAACCACCTACTCCTTCTCCTGGCTCCATCCATTCCGAACCCGATTGCTTCGCCAGCCTTGAGAATAAATTTGAGCAGCGATTAAATCTGATAGTGAGTATAGTGGCCCAGTTAGGGACATCAGTGCGTGTCCTGATGGACAAGTTTGAAAAAAGTGCTCAAGGTGAAGTGCCAGTGGAGGAGGTGGCTGCTCGTCTCGCTGATTCTCCTAGGCATCGGTCCCTCCATACTCCCCGCTACCTGGGAGGAGGCATAAAGGTAGCCCAAGGGAGGCCAGTGGGGCCTGCCCACAGGCAGTTGTCCCCTCAGTCCAGCCTGTTGCATCTCAGGTTGCGAGTAGAGACAGCTGCTGGAAAGGCGTCTTGGAAGTTCATCGGCTTTCGTCAAGCTCTGAGGAGTCTTCGCCTCATAAGAGCCGCCTTTGTCGCTTCCATGATGAGCCTGCTTAAGAGGCTTTTCTCGGGTAAAGATCAGTCCCCGCATCTTCCTTGCAAAAGAATGAGGGAGCCTTCCTTCAGTCCTCAGCCCATTGGTAGCAAGTGGGACAGTCCAGAGCGCTTCTCTCCTCCTCAGCGCCAGAGCAAGGGGTCTAGCCTGCACCTTTCGAGGAGCAGCTCCAGCTTTGTGTAAGCCTATTTCCTTCTGAACATCCTGTATCAGTGAAATGTATTGGTGAGCATCATGAAGCAGCCAAGTGCCCTGTAGCAGCCAGGTGCCCTTATGCAGCTAAGCGCCCTGAAGCTTCCGAGCTTCCTTTAGCGCTTGACCCTCCTCAAGTCTCCAAGAGCCCTGTATCTTCTGATAATCCATCTCTTGTGTTGGACCCAGCTCTTGAGCCTTTGCAACGTACACTGGATAATATCCTTTTCATCTTTTACAGAGGTCTGCAGCACAGACAGCTCCTGAATTAGACCTGGTTTTGTCTCTGATCTCTTCTGAAAATGAAAGGGAGCAGGACTCGTCTTCTACGTTGTATGCGACATTCCTCAAATTCCTTCTGCAGCAGTTCCCTGAATTTTCCACACTGGTCGCTCCTTCCTCTCGAGCTTTGCCTTTCTTGATGAGCAATCAGCCCGTAGATTCGACGAGACTTCCCAAGATGGTTCTCTCTTCTTCATCAAAGAAAGGTCTTCACCAGGTAGAAAACTGGCTTTCTGAGAAGAGGGAACACGGGAAAGCATAATTTAGTGTTCCACCCTCTCGTCTTGCATGTGTGTGGTACTTGTTACGCAACAGGAGAAGATCCTTCCCTGGGAGTGGCCTCCTCCTCCCAGGGGGACTTTTCTGTGCTCATTGACGCTGGGCATAGGTTGGCTCTCGCTTAGGCCAAGATGTTCTTTTCAGCCCAGAAGATAGACCATCTTTTGAAGAGTTTGTTCAGGTCCTTCGAGGTGTTGAGTTTTCTCGAGTGGTGTGTGGGAGCAGTTGCCAAGAAGCTTCAAGATTTGGCTTTTTTGTGTGATTGAGCTTCAGACCTGTTTAATTTCCTCTCCTGCGCAGATAAAGCTGTTAGAGATGGCTCAGAGGAATTAGCTGCCCTTTATGCCATGGGCCTGCTTAAGAAGCGTGAACTTTGGGTCTCTTTCACATTGAAGGGTGTTAAGGCCCCACAGAAATCGGCTCTTCTGTTTTCCCCTCTAGACAAGCAACATTTGTTCCCACAGTCCATCATAAGCGAGATTGCATTGAGCCTACGCAAGAAATCAACTCAAGATTTATTGACCCAAGCAATGAAACGCCATAGGGACTGGTCTGCTTTCTCAGCTAAACCATCTCCTCTTCAACCAAAGCCTTTTCGTGGAGGGGATCAGAGACCGCGCTCCAGGTCCCAAGGATCAGTTAGATTTACGCCCCATGCAATCAAGAAATCTTCCAAGCCAGCCTCCAGCAAGTGAGAATTCAGTCCTTCATGCTCCGGTAGGGGCCAGGCTTCGTCTCTTCTGGGAGAGATGGAGCAAAAGAGGAGTGGATTGGTGGGTGGTGAAAGTTTCAAAGGAGGGATACTCCATCCCCTTCAGGGAGAATCCGCCATTGACCAACACTCCCGTCGTATTGACAGCTTACTCCATAGGATCGGAGAGATATTCAGCCCTATCAAAGGAAGTGACCTCTCTTCTGAGCAAGGAAGCCATAGAAGTAGTAAAGAAGGCAGACTTGAAAGGATTTTACAATCGCCTTTTTGTAGTGCCCAAGGCTTCAGGGGGTTAGAGACCGGTGCTCCATGTAAGTGCGTTGAACGTCTTCATAGAGAAGACAAAATTCAACATGGAAACCATCCATTCTTTTCTTGCTTTCATCTGTCAGGGAGATTGGATGATCTCCCTGGACATGCAAGACTCTTGTTTCCATATTCTGATTCACCTGGACTCAAGGAAATACCTCCGATTCATTTTCGAGAACCAGATATATCAGTTTTAAACACTGTTTCGATCTCTTGATTGCCCCACAAGTTGTCACTCAAGTGTTGGCTCCTTTGGCGGGTTGGCTACATCTAGTGGGAGTGAGAATTGCGCTGTATCTAGACAATTGGCTGATTCATTCACCCAAGAAGAAACCTTACATGGAGGACTTGCAGAAGATTCTTCTTTTAACCCAGGAATTGGGACTGTTAATGAATCTCGAGAAATTACAAATGAATCCCACTCAGAAAGTTCGTTATTTGGTAGTTCGGATAGACTCGCTGAGTTTTCGGGCTTCTCCGTCACTCAAGAGAGTAGAAGACTGTCTGAGTAAGGTAGACCTCTTCCTCTTGCTTCCCTCTTACTCTGCCACACAGTGGATAAGCCTCTTGGGAACGATGGTTTCCCTTGAGCAATTTGTAAGACTGGGGAGACTACACATGAGACCTCTCCGGTTCTATTTAAGAGCTTGCTGGGATCGGAAGTTGCATCAGGACCGTCACTTCTTTCCGATAACCCTGGAGATAAAGGAGGATCTGCGGTGGTGGAGTTCTGCAGACAGACTTTCAGAAGGGAAGGCTCTCTTTCTGGTGAGCCCCGATCTAGACTTCTTTTCTGACGTGTTGGATCTAAGTTGGAGAGTGCTCCTCAGAAACCTGGAAGTCTTGGGGAAGTGGTCCTCGGAGGAAGAAGGACTTCTTATCAACATAAGAGAGTTGAAGGCGATACATCTAGGTCTGCAACACTTTGCAACGCAGGTTCACAACAAGACTAGAGCGGTACATGCGGACAATACCACAGCCCTAGCATATATCAGACGTCAGGGTGGACCCACTCTTATTCACTCTGCAAAGTAACGAGAGACCTGCTATGCTGGGTGATTGGAATCAAACTCGGTTAGTCACCCGGTTCATAAAGGGCAAGTGCAATGTCCTGGCGGACGAGTTGAGCCACCACTAACGAATTCTGCCCACAGAATGGACGCTAGATCTTCGTGTGTGTTCCAGCCTTTGGAATTTATGGGGTCAACCTACCATAGATCTATTCGCAACTTCCAGGAATCACCTCCTTCTGTTCTGCTCCCCCTTTCCAGACCCTCTAGCTTGAGCGACGGATGCAATGATCCTGGACTGGTCCAACCTGGATCTTTATTCCTTCCCTCTGTTTGGGATGATTCGAGAATGGTAAGGAAGTTTTGCTCGCACCACAATGTAAGGATGACCCTCGTGGCCTCCTTCTGGCCACAGAAGGAGTGGTTTCCGGACCTGATCGATCTCCTTGCAGATTTTCCGAGGCTCCTTCCCGAGATTCCAAGTCCTCTCAGACAACCCCACGTCAAGAAGTTTCATCAAGGTGTATCCTCTCTGGCCCTGACAGGATTTCAACTGTCTACAGACTCATCAGAGTGGAAGGATTTTCTAAATCGACAGGAGAGGCTATCGCCAAGTGTAGACGCAACACCTCCAATAATGTCTACCAGGCCAAGTGGGCACTTTTTAGGAGTTGTTGTAGAAGAAACAAAGTTTCTTCCTTGGAAACATCTATCGCTCAGATAGCAGACTTCCTTCTCTATTTGAGATCATCTAAGGGGTTGTCTGTCTTGACAATTAAGGGTTACAGAGCGATGCTCAGCTCTGTTTTTCGCCATAGAGGTCTAGACATCTCGAACAATCAAGACTTGTCCAAACTGGTTAAATCCTTCAGTATCTCCAAGTCCAAGAAAGAGGAGTCCTTCTTTGAATCTTGATGTAGTTCTTAAGTGGCTTTGACCTTGTTTTGAACCTATACGTTCTTCCTCTCTAAGGGATCTGACGAAAATGCCTCTTTCTAGTTACCTTGCAACAGCAGAGAGCAAGTGAACTTCTGTGCGTCAGACAAAAGGATCGGTTTTTGCAAGAGAATGCAGTCTGCTCCTTTTGCTAGTTACTTAGCAAAAATGAAAACCTATTGCATCCCTTGGCCATTCTTCTTTTCGGGATTACAAGCATCAAATATTCCAGGCATGGAAGAGGAGAGAGAGCTGTGCTCAGTACGTGGCTTCAGATATTATGTATATCAGATGGAGAAGATTAGAGGTCAGTTTGGTAATCTTTGGTGTTTGGTGAAGAACCCCTCTAGACGCCTATTGAAGAACACCATTTCTTTTTTCTTGAGGGATCTCATCGTTGAGGCACACTTGCAATTAGCGGAGACTGACTTATCGCTATTGAAAGTTAAAGCTCACGATGTTAGAGTAATTGCTACTTAGGTAGCGTTCAAACACAATCTTTCTCTGCGATCTTGGGGGCACTCATTGGAAATGCAAGTTGGTGTTCGCAATGCACTATTTGCGGGACGTTGAAACAGTTTATGATAAATGCAGTACCCTGGGACCTGTGTCCATAGTGATGGGTGAGGAAGTGTAGGAAATGTCCCTCCCTGTCCTTTTCTTTTCGCCTTGAAAATGGTGTCGAGTTCCTGGGGAGCCTGGGTGGGTACTAAGTACCTGGAGTGCCCACCAGTTTTAGTGTTGGGTAGTGGTCTTGTTTTTTATCTTTTAATCATTTATTTTTTTAAATTATGGCGTAGGTGAATTTGTTTTCTGGTGTATTATAATTTTGTGGTACTGTGCCCAGGGCAGGGGCAGTTATTTATGCTTTGTCAGCCTTCAGCGTACACCTTTGTCGCAAAGCTTGGTTTTATACTTTGTCAACCTTCAGAGTACTCCTTCGCTGCGAAGTGTCCCACTTCAGTAGAGGCATGTATGGCCATGCCGCCACACCGCTACACCGCTACAGGTTGAGATGAGAGCCACCAGAGGCAATGTCTACCTGCAGCAGCTCTCATCAAAAAGGAAACATTATTTATCTCATCATTTATAACCTGCTTTTTGCCCATGATCTCTCCACCTTCAATGTGGAATCACTAAGTAAATAGTGGATATTACATACATAAAATGGACATTTTATGATAAAATTAAGTTTTATATATACTTGCCCAGTAATTATGGATGGAACCCACCCTCCTCCCTGCACATGGACTTGTTTTTGCATAAACAAATTGTCGTGTTGACGATGTTGTTCCTCTGTCTTACCCCAAAAGTGGGTGGGGCACAGGGTAAACGATTAGGCATGACACACATTGGTGGCTGAATTTTCACATTTCACTTGGTATTTATTTGGAGAAATAACAAAAAACTTAAACCTTTAAGAAAACCTTTCAAAAGATTGAAGCTTCATTAACAAAACGAGCTATAGGAAACTACCATACAAACTAAAATAAGCATGTAAAGTCTTCGTAAAATAAGAGTTGAAGGCAATTTTGAATCCAGTATGGCGTCCCCCCAAAATGCTGATGCAACCTGAATGGCGATTGGACACTTCCTTCCCAGCGCTCATTTACCGGCGTACTGAACACTGATTGTGTATGTATGTAATGTTTATCAGTATTACTCAAGATTTTATTTGTAATCAGCACGATAAAACAACATTTTGTTGCCTATAATAGTGAAAGTATGAGACATGGAGTTCCCGTCTATCATGTGGTTAAACTGAAATGCATTTTTGCCTTTCACCCATGGTTTTATCCTTACTTGATTGTAATTATACACGTTTTGTTCTTAATTCACTCACAATACCACTTAAAATGCGTGAGTGTTTGTTTTACTTTACTCCATCAAAGTAGCAAAGCTGGCAGGAACAGTTTTCCAGCCTTATTGTACATCTGGCTGCCACAAGCATCTGCTGAGGCCCATGACACATTAGTGAATTGTTTATGATAGAAGTCGTAATGTTTGCTGTTAGGGACTTTCATTTATTTGAGTTATACCACTGTGTATACTTATGAGACATGTAATGCCCTTCTGAATGTTACCACTTTGGCAAAAATGCAAGAAAGTTATGTATGACAGTTTATCTAGAATTGGTACGAGAGTCAAGATGCCATGACCTCTAAATACAAGACTGAAAAAAAAGTTTTAAATCCAAATTTGTTACTTAAAACACTATTATATTTGTGAAACTTACACCATGTATGTGATATATATATATATATATATATATATATATATATATATATATATATTACACTAATATATATTATAAATAAAAAGATAGGAAAATGTGAAAAATAGCTACATCATAATGTTTCACATAAAAAGCATTGTTATTGTGAAATTTGTCTTCAATCTGGGTTTGTTCCAGAACTGAATATTTTCAGTTGAATTATAATGAACAAGTAATACATTTACTCAATTTATAACCTTATTCAATTGTTTAGCTATCTAATTATTTAAATATTATTTGCTCTGCGTCCCAAAAATTCGCTAGAGTTCCCCATCCAAGCCCCATAGGTGCCAGTGTTTACCACTTATGTCAAGGAAACGGTGTTAGTGTCTATGGGTACAAATGTTTTGCCGATTTAACACAGGAAATGGGCAGTTTGTTTACACAAGTGACTTGGCAAGTATCGAGATGGCGTCACTCGTCCACTTTTAAAGTATTTTAAGTGAAGGTTTCGAGAGCGTCATTGCCGGTAAGGTAGCACCGCGCACGGCTAAATCTTAATCAACCTCTGTTTAATTGGAAATATGCCATTATTTTGTAATTTAGGAGAAAACAGTTACTTTGATAGGAACGTAGAGGTCTCGGCATGATGTGTAGAGGGGGCACAAGTCTCACAGATGCTGATGGGGGCACGTTCAAATGCATTTTCTGGAAGTGTCCAGACAACGGAGGAATAATGCAGTGTGTCACGGCCTGAGCGTGTACTCTAGTCACCTACACAAAACAAAAGAATCACTACCGTGGAATTCAGAATTCTAACTGCCCTTCGAGGAGAAACTCTTAGCTAAGTAATTACTGGGTAAGTATATATAAAACTTAATCTTATCATAAAAATGTCATTTTTGAGGAGAATCAATAGAGTAAAATTCGATTAGTATGTTGTACTACATAAATAGGTGCTCAGTACTAACGAGGCAGTTCGTATACTTTAAATATTTACTTTAAAATGTTTTTCAAGTTAAAGAGAAACAGATGTAAGAAAAGTAGTTTTGGTGAAAAGCATTAACTAGGTACTACTGGCTTTAAAGGTTTAAAGACAACATAGTTTGGGTGATAAGCATTAGCTAGGTACTATTGATGGCACCAAATCTTTGAATGCCAAAAGTATGAGTGCCAAAACGATGGTGCTATAAAATTGGCACCAAAATGGAGGACCCAAATGGCACCATCCACTCAACTGCGATGTCATGTCAACAAAATAGTGGGTATGGTCTCCCTGTCCCTTCTAGGTTAACAAGGAGGTGCATGGCTTGAGTAGTCTGCCCTGTTGAGCTGTTAACCAAATACATTCTACTAGGGCAGATTGTAGGGATGGATTGGCTCCTACATAATTTAGTGGAGAGGCTTTTTGATGTTCTCACAGGCTACAAGGTATAACCAGCATCTTCTGCAAGAGGCTTTTCTTGCAGGTTTGCACAGATGATGTTGGGTACTATCAGGAGATCTGCAGCAGGTGTTTATCAAGCAGAGTGGGCCATCTTCTGTGGTTGGTGTTATCAGAGGGGTATCTCACTGATTGGAGCCATAATCCAGCAGAACATGGAGTTTTTAGTTGACCTCTGCCAAGACTAGCTCCTCTCTGCTTATGAGGCAAAGGACTGTTGCTTAGCCCTTTACCAGGTCTTCAGTCTTAGGCGTGGACTTCTGTGCCTTGGTGGAGGTCTCCATATTCTTTAGGATTTTGAACAGTCCTGCCTGCAATGCATACATGTAATGTGGATTTTGTAGGAGATTATCCTGTTGCTTTAGGGCATCATCAGAGAGTTGAAAAATACAATTTCTCCTACTTAAAGCAGCACTCAAAGGGATTCAAATCCCTCTTATTACTTATTTTGTGGCAAAAACTCATAACCTGTCAGTTCTTGAGAAGTATTCCTTTCTCAGTCCCATCCATTCCAGACTTTTTAGATGATCAAGACAAAATGCTATTGTGTTCAGTATGTTTCATGGTACACTATTACTTTCACATGACTTGATAATTTAGTCCTTTGTGTTAATGATTGTTGATTAGTACCAGCAGGCATCAGAAGGCAGTGTTCAAGAACAGTGTCTTGTTCTGGCTTTGGGAGATCATTGTGTGGACACAGAAGTCAGGTGATGGCCCCACCTCTATACTCCTAGTGAGAACTAATGAAGTCAGGGGAATTGCTCAATTTGTAGCAATCAGGAGGAACCTCTTTGTGTCACATGTACTGAGAGAAGTGTTTCACTGCTTACATTTACATATTTCTACCTAAGGAATATCTCCTATAAATCCTTGATATTGTCCCCTTAGATCCTGTAGTGGCTTCTCAACATGTATAGCCACCTGAACTCCACTTGGATAACAGCATCTCACATAAGGTTGTCAGTGGTGAAAAGTCTGATTAATAAAGAAAAGTGTCAGGTGTTCCTTCCTTCCTTTGAATCTTCCATCCATCATCCAGTGGTTGTATCCTTGCAGTTTTGGGCCAGATTCAGGTTAGTTAAGTAATAGAGCTTCCAGTCTTTGAGTTTTGTTAGTTGGTAGATGTAACTCCATCCATCCCTCTTTAAGAATGGATGGCGGTAGAGAACACGTATCTTAGGTTCTTTGACATTTTGCTACCATGTGAGCAGGCCCTCCCAACTCACACGGAAAAACTACGTTCCTCTCTTTTTTTAGAGTAATTGACAATCAGCCCAAACTCTGGCATGGGACCCTTTCAGCCTTGACATCACATATACCAGGGTGTACAGGAGTCATTCTTCCCGTGCTCACGTCCATGACCAGGAAGCTGATATTTCTGGGTGGGAGATCAGCTCTAGTCTTGATCTCTGGACAGTTCCTTCTGCTTAAGGAGTGAGTCTCCATGAAAGAAGTTTATGTTATTGTAGGAACAAACTGCAGATTTTTATGATAATTTTCATTTTCATATAAGTAACTTACCAAATAAGTACATAGCAACAGTTTCTACTCGTGCGGCAGCCTTTTTTAAAAATTCGCAGCAGTGCTTCTATTGTTTTTCTCCCATTAGTAGTTTGTCACTGTAGGGGGCTAGTGCCGTCAGTGCAGCTCATGCAGTGCTCTGTAGGCATTACTCAAGGTTTTTTGCAGTGTCCCTTCGGCCCCTAGGTGCAACCCTTTTCATTCCTTTTACTGTACTTCCATTTGTACTCTCTTTCCATCTTACTTTCCACCCTCTCCTAACAGTTGATTCATAGTGCAACTGTGAGGTTTTCCTCCTGTTACATCTTTTAGTCCTTTTTGCTGTCAATATCTGTTTCAGCTCTGAACGACCATAGGTTCCAGCGCTTGGCCTTTGGCCTAAATTCTGTATATTCTGTATATCTATCAGAATGTATTTTTTGCCTCTGCATTTCCTTCTGCATCCTTTCTGCAGGTAGACATACGTCTGATGTAGCCTTCTACATTATTGTTGGACACGCATTGTGTGCAATCATAAATTTATAGATCAGAAATGGTTTGAGTCCAGAATAAGCTTGGCATGATTACTTAAAAGCTTTGGGTGTGCTTTCTGGATTTATTTTCAAGTTTAAAGCATAAGAAAGAGTGTAAAGAAAAGGTGGCATGGCTCTAATGGGACTTGATAACACGAATTTAACACGTTCAAATTGAACACAACCCCAGTGTCTCCTTTGTAGGGCATTCAGGCTTTCCCTTAAAATAAAGAATAGTCAAGAATCACATGGTGCACAGCAGGCATTACTTAAGGGTCTTGGCACCCTCTTTGAAAAATTTTTCCTAGGCCTTTGGCCTAAATTATATATCTTATCCTGTTCTTTATATCTGGACTTAAACTATTTTACTTTTAGCTTATGTTTGTCTGGTTCCCCTTAATTTTTGTATGTAAAATGCTAGTCTTTAATGATGCAAAGTGTACCCACTTTGCTAACCAAAAGCATCAACAGGGACTATCAGATAGATGTCTTTGTACTTGTTTTTTTTTTTGTGGGATTTTAGATGTGGTTGGTAGGCATCTTTGAGTATGTTGGACATTTTACTAATTTTTTGTGAAGGTACAGAAATTTTTTAAAAAATATTTTGATATTTGTTTTTATTTCAATACTGAATTCACTCTTTTTAAGTTATTTCACTCTCATTCTCTCCCCACTTAAATGGCAGGTTTCTTTAAATCACCTTTGACGTTTTGGAGAATCAGTCCTTTGTATGGTAATTTTCACACTATCCAGAGGATCAGCTTGCAAGGTATGGACTTACTGTTGGTACCCAACAGAAGCCACATAGAATGTGAGGAATGATGTTGAAGTGTTTAATCTCATTGAGACACTCGACCCCACATTTTTGCGTGGTAGTAAAAGTTTATTAAGTCTACAGTTGACTCTTCAAACTTCATTACCAGCCAGATTTTTGGCAGTTGTCCTTGACATCCTGACCCTATACACATAACACAAATCAAAATATGGCTGTCAGAGTGGATTGCAGGTGGAGACAAGGTATATAAAAAGGAAACTAATGTTTTGCAAGACCATTTGCTGTGTATAATTCCTGATACATTTCCAATTCTGTTGTTGGCCTTTGCTAAGAGTGTGAAGACAGTTGCTGTATCTTCAAAAGGCATACTGACTTGGGTGGTGCCCAGATGAGTCCTGAACTTCTTTCCCTTTGCCATGGGTCATCTTCCACATTTCCATATACATTTCACAGAAACCTTACTCATATGGGACTATTAACATCAGGTGTAGAGCAAAGAAATGGTTCCTAGGTACGGGAAGTGAAATATCGTTTGTTGGGCTTGTGTCAATGTGAACTCTTGAGGGAATTAAAGTCGCCAGCAATACATTTGATCCTAAGACTGTGAGCTGTTCGTTATTGTGCAGAGCCCAGATAAGGGTAATGCCGACAGTGCACCACCTTACGTGGTCCACTGTGGGCATTTACCGAAGGGTGTTTGCAGCGCCCCCTCGGACCCCAGCTGCATCCACCTTTTAACCTTTACTTTACCTCCATTCCTGCGTCCTTTTCCGTCTTGCTGTCCAACCTCTCTAACATAGGGGAGCTGGGGTTATCCCAGTTCCATCTTTAGATCCTTGTACTTAATTCCCTTATTTTTTGGGTCTTTATCTGGTTGTCCAAACGCTAACTCATTCCTTTAACGTCCTAAGCGCTGAATGGCGGAAAACTCCTCAGTGATTGGCTTGAACTAAGTATATTTTAGTTTAACCAGACCACTGAGCTGATGAACAGTTCTCCCAGGCTGGCCCGAAGGATTAGATTTATTTTACATGGCTAAGAACCAGCTGGTTACCTAGCAACAGGACCCACAGCTTATTGTGGAATCCGAACACATTATGACGAGAAATGATTTTCTATCACCAGAAATAAATTCCTCTAATTCTTCATTGGCCGCTCGTAGAGTCGAACGCTGGGCCAACATCGTGCTAGCCGAGAACGATACCCACCCCTCCAGTGAAGAACTAGTGATTGGCTTGACAGTCCAGATTTCATAAATCGATCCATCAGAATTCATCCAGAGTTTGTAGCAGCAGCAGTAGCGTAAAGTGGGTCTCAACAAAATAAATAGCTTTAAATACGCAACCATTTTAATGGGAGGAGATCATTATATGTTGCCGTGTTATTTGTATTACTCGATTAACCCAAAGCTTCCCTGTGAATAACACACGCGAGCCTTTCTGTGATAATTGCCTTTTTCACTGAGGGTAACTGAAAACGTTTTCTTGTGGACAGTAGTGACTGGGTGAAATGTCTTCCCAGCCTTTTAGGAGAATACAGTATACAATTTTAGCTGGATTTTCGGTTTTTATTACAAGCTGGTATTCTGGAATAGATTTGCGTCGTAATAGGCTTCCTTCCATTTTATCATACTCTACGTGTAATTATGATGCAACAGGTTTCTTGGAAAATGAATAAACATATAGGTAAATGAACAAATATGTATACATATGTATATTAGACATATATATTGCAATGATTTATCTAGTGGAAATGAGTCTTGATAAAAAGAGTAAAACCAGCACTTGTACATAAAACATCCTTTATTTAGTTATGACTACGGGTTTCGGAGTAACTGTCTCCATCATCAGGTCTGACAACACAAGCACATAAATAAAAAAAATGGAAAAATCACTAAATCACAAATGATCATTAGGATACAGTAATGTTACACAAAAGGTTATATAATAAACTGGTAATGTAAAGGTTATGTAATAAACTGGTAATGTACAAGCATAGAAAAAACGAAACGAAGCAGTACTAAAAGAAACAAATACCTGCCTCACGACACCATACACACACAGACACACACAAACACACACACACACTAAAAGTAAAAACAGCATCTCCGTGAACCTTTCGTTTTTACTGGGGAAGGTTTCAATTTTAAAGTGTGCAGGCTTTCTGCTATTGCCGGCTCCATTGGGGCCACTCGACTAGAGAGAATGGAAAATGACGCTAAGCACAGACGGTGACCACTATTTTCTGCATGATCCCATATGGCACTGAATGGTTGTTTTGCTAAAAGCCTGTTTGTTCTAATACGACTTCCTGATGCCTCCTAAATTGCATTACAGCAATTACACTCGTATTTTTAAACAACATGAGATTGTAGTTCTGGGGGTACGATGTCTTTGTACTTTTAAATATGCTACCAGAGGTGTACTTAGGTTTAAATACTACTTTGACATTAACTTGGGGATAAAATTCGTTTAAAAGTTTTAACAGTCTATTTTTAATTGAAAAACTCTTATTACCATGGAAAAACGTAGTAAAATATAGCACCGCTTTATTGGCGTTTGAAACGGAAACTTTCGGGAACAATAACTTTTCTAGCTGTTTGCCAACGTATGTATCTATGAAAGCAATATTAAAACCGGTCTATGAAGGATTTCTATTATGAACAGAAATTTTGAATGAAGACATAATTTGAACATATGTTAAAGGCACAGGTTACGAGTGTAGAGTAGAGACTAAATTACGTTTATAAACTCTAGGGACGAATGAAGAAAATTTATTGAGAGTCCCGTAAAAGTTGGTTTCCAGTATACTGATGTCGAAAAAGTGTGATCCCTGCGTTTACTTACAAGCACGTCAAGGAAAGCTAAAGTATTATTGTTCGGAAGTAAATTCGTTATTTTGGTGTTTTCAGATAAAATAATCAAGAAGCAGGGGTATATGTTCTGTATATAATCCAAAATGTGCAGGTTCGATTCCTAGCAGAGCAGATGCACTAATCAGTTATAGTTCCATTTAGACGTAAGTTATTGCTAGCGTAAAGTGACGTAGACATGATGAGTATTAATGGCTTAATAACACACATACACACACACACATATACTGTATATATATATATATAATATATATATATATATTATATATATATATATATATTTTTAAATGGTTGCAAAAATTCATATGTAACTTTTACAGTGTTTTCAAAGTATTAATACACTTTACGTATAAATTTTTTGTAAAGCCAAAATCTGTCGATGGCAACTTAATAGCTACTTGCTTGATAAGTAAGTAGTGAATTTAATGAAATCAGGTCATGAATATCAGGAGATAAAGTAGAGTTGTAACTTCATACATGGCAATGCACCTAAACGTTCTCAGAATTCTTATGTTGTATTTTTTTTTTATTAATTTTTTTTGCCTTGCTGTTATGTGTAAATCCTATTAAAGATGCTTTGATTAAAGACGAACTATGCCAGTTTAGTTTTTTCCCTTGCAAATGAATTTAAAATATATGTCTAAATTCCGTAGAGTTATTCCCAGGCAGTCATGTTTTACTCGCAGTTGATAAATGGTATTGAAATTATGTGAGTACCCGTAAAGGAACTTCAGTGCCCAAATATAAGTCGATCACCGACTTACTATAAATTCTCTCCTCTCTCTCTCTCTCTCTCTCTCTCTCTCTCTCTCTCTCTCTCTCTCTTCTCGTAGCGCGGATAGCAGCACGTCTATAGTTCACAATTGGTCGACCGGTGTACGGCTCTCGAAATGGACGTGGCAGGGGACATGTAGTGTGTTCCTAAAGTCAATGTACCTCTGCTGACCTTCGCAGTGAATTAGGTACATAGTTGTTTGGCGCCTGTTGTAGGTCGTAGGTAGGGGAAAGACATAGAAGGAGGGAAATAAAACACTAGACGTATGTTCACCTTGCCGTCAAAATGCATACCATCAAAACGGGAGGGCCTCGACGAGATTAATTATCCTGTCCACGTGAGTGAAACCATTCAAAATCTCTCTCTCTCTCTCTCTCTCTCTCTCTCTCTCTCTCTCTCTCTCTCTCTCTCTCTCTCTCTCTCTCTCTCTCTCTCTCTCTGCACTTTAATTTCATCTACTGATGTTGTATGTAATGTAGCTTGAGAATGTTGCCACTGTATAGTTTTATTGTGTAACATACTGCACATATTGCTGGTTTTGATATGTAAAATACCCATTGTATATTGGAAGTAAAGATTATTGTTACTCTCTCTCTCTCTCTCTCTCTCTCTCTCTCTCTCTCTCTCTCTCTCTCTCTCTCTCTCTCAGTTCACGGCAATGCGTCTAGGTCTCAACTGGATAATGATTCTCTCTCTCTCTCTCTCTCTCTCTCTCTCTCTCTCTCTCTCTCTCTCTCTCTCTCTCTCTCTCTCTCTCTCTCTAGTTCACGGCAATGCTTCTAGCTTGTAACTGGACGACCAGTGCTGTAACCACGGACAAGTAATGAATAATAAGGGAACGTTTTTACCAGTTATCCTAAATAATAAATTAGCTGCCTTACCCATAGGGGAGTAGTGTCGTCAGTGCACCTCACGTGGTGCACTAGGCATTAGTAGAACGTGTTTGAAGCCTCCCTTCGCCACCTAGTTGCTCTCACTTTTTAGCCTTTTACTCTACCTCCAGTCTTGCTTCCTTTGCTCAGTCTTGCTCTCCATCCTCTCGTATTTTTCATGTTAAGCTGTGGAGTTTTATCCCAGTTCCACCTTTAGATCCTTTTACCTCATCTCCTTTAGTTTCTGATCTCTTTATCTTGCTGTAATGCCCTCAGTGATTCTCACGCGGTGCACTGTTGGCATTACCCCAGGTTCTTTGCAGTGTCCCTTCGTCCCCTAGCTGCATCCTCTTTCATTCCTTTTACAGTACCTGAGTTCATATTCTCTTTCTTCCATCTTACTTTCCACCCTTTCTTAACAACTGTTAAACATTGTTTTCAGCGCTGAATGACCTCACGCAGTAGGTCCCACCGATTGGTCTTTGGCCCAAATTTTATAATCCAGTCTCTCTTTATACTGTTCCAAGTGCTGAGTGGCCAAAAGTGCCCCATGCTTGGCTTGACATCGTAAATTACATAAAAATCAAAGTCAGATTAAAAGTTAGATGCTTCATTGTTAGTTGATTGTTTTGGTTTGCAGGGGGGGGGGAAGAAAGTAAAAGAAGTGTGTTCTGTGCTTCAAAATAGATACTGTACCATCACGATGGGATGGCCTTGACGTCGTTATCCTTGCCCCCCATTCATGAGATTCTCCCTGCGTGATTATCTTTCACCTTCATTAGATGTAACTTCAGGGAGGCAGACTGCACAGTTAATGCGGTCAGAATGGTAGAAATACAAGGATTATATCCTTTCAGTTGGTTATACCTGTACCATGTTGGGGGGTAGGGCGCTGTAGGCATTACTTAAAGTTCTTTGCAGCGTCCCTTCGGCCTCTAGCTGCAACCCCTTTCATTCCTTTTACTATACCTCCGTTCATATCCTCTTTCTTCCATCTTACTTTCCACCTTCTTCTAACAATTGTTTTCCTAGTGCAACTGCGAGGTTTTCCTCCTGTTACACCTTTCAAACCTTTTTACTCTCAATTTTCCATTCAGCGCTGAATGACCTCATAGGCCCCAGCGATTGGCATCAGGGCTAAATCTCATATTCCAGTTGTATTTGTACGCACTTGAAAAAGTCGTGCTGTTCCATCAGCGAGTGTGTTTGAGTGAGGGGGTGAAGTATCGCTTGGCCACGGCTTCGAGTTAACGAGGAAAGGGAGTGATTAGCAGGTGACGTTTATTAAGTATCCTCGTTTAAGCGCTTATCTCGCCTGGCATGAATGGGCGTTAATTGTTTACGTTAAACTTGGTCTTTTAATGAATGCGAAAAGAATTCCCTGTCTCGAGGGAGTGAAAAATGGCTTCGTTAGGCTCGTGTTGGATGCGCTTGCTTGCAGTCAAATGTTTCTGCAAACAGCTTCGGGACGGCTGGTTAAGACGTCAGGATTTCGATATTGCTTGCAATCCCTTCTTGGGAGGAAGCTGCACTTTGATTGCGCCAAGTGTTGGCGCCTTTCTGAAATGCTCATACTTTTCAGCCGGCCTCTCTGGCTGTAGAATTTACATCTGTTCATTTAGCTATGCATGCACACATATATCTTCTTGTTTACATTTTACGCCTTCGATCGTTGTAAGTACCAAATTTATATAAAAATGCAAAATGTAACCCATTTCCTTTGTTTGATCTCGGATTTCAATTTCCTCCTTTAGCCCACGAACGTTATTGCTGCACGCATATATAGTAATTATATTCTCGTAGAAATTCGTTATTTAAATCTAATCCACTCTCCTGCAATTAATTCTTTTTCTCGCTTCGTCTTGTCTCAAGCACCAGGTAGATGCTTGTGACTGTAGAAACTCGTTCAGATTAATATTTCTATATCAAATCGTGCATTAGGTCTTTCTGTTTTTTAGACAGTATTCTATACTTAGAGAACACTGCGAATTATCAATACGATAATTATCTGGGAATAACATTAATTGCTTGTTTTAATCCGTATTTAGACTGCAAATGATTCCCATGTCTGTGGAATATATATACAGTGTTTTGGAAGAGTATTAAACGTGAAAATAAAACTTATCTGTATTTGTGAGTATCTTAGTACCTCATTAAATTCTGTGGCTCTTGGTCATTCAAAAGAATTCTCTCTCTCTCTCTCTCTCTCTCTCTCTCTCTCTCTCTCTCTCTCTCTCTCTCTCTCTCTCTCTCTCTCTCTCTGCTGTTCATAAATATTCTCAGGGTTTACGTTAATCTTCGGAAATATTTTTCATCTTTAGTGTTCATATGTACAGTAATGTGGTTCATTTGAGAACATCAGAACAGCCTTCGATTCCCTTTTGCTTGCTTCGGTTACTTTTGTATGACAATAAGCTAGATTATTATCTGTTGTTGCATTGAACTTCAGGTAAAAGCTGCTGTGGAAACAATCTGACAAATTAATTCTTATGTGTTGCATTATTTTGTGCCTCTTTTTTGCCAAATCTTTGTAGGTCATTTGCACGATTGTGAGGGTTATGAGATAGGTACCCTAACGTAATTTGATAAATTTTAAGTTTCAAATTAAGGCCTGGAGATCCCGGTACTTGGACTTTTTTTATGTACAAGCAACGTCTATGAGACCTTACTTATTTGTAATTTGCGTAACCGTTAACCATTTATTTTTATCTTTTCCCTTAAAATACTTAAAATACATGGTAGATAATGAAGGTGGAGAGTGAACAAAGGGAAAAAACTACGGATATTTTTGTACTGTTACAACTCTTCAACTCGGCTAAATAATAGGGTACTGAAGTGTTGACATCAACATTACCATGGGCCACTGGTTCTGTGTATAGCCTAGGCATTGTCCAGAGGTCATTTTAGGATAGTTGCGGTCTGCATGACTGAATCGATTTTTTTTTATCTCTAACGACTAGGAATAAGTGAAAGTGTAAAAAATCCATGTGAATTATGTGATTTGCTAGCATTCAATTATGTGATAATGGGAAGGAAAGTTAAGGCTAGCATAAAGGAAAATGTTTACAAAACTACCGAAGATTAGGTTACAGTTTGTTTATTGGTGTTTGTTTTTTTTTTTCATTTTAAAGTTGGTTATACGCAAGTATATGACGCATAAAAGCATTTTCATTCAGTAGCATTTTATTTGACAGAGCAGATCTTCAGGAGAGCAAAATATGAACCGAACTTATCCCATACTAAAATATTGTAGCTTAATTTTTATCATATGGAAACGAAGATTTAAGATTTGATAGTGAAATGATTAATAAGAAAAAAAGAAGAACTTGTTTGTCTGCCTTTTAATGGTAGAATGGCGGGAAAACATTAAGTAGCAAGTCTTCTGTATGTTATGCTGGGCCAAGACTAAGTATATGTGAAACCTAAGGAAATTAGACTGGTCATTGTGAAGCATTTTTGGGATTTGGCTATGTAATTACGGTTTGGGATCACTCTTGGTTTGCTCATCCTGGTGTGAAGAGGAGTAGGAACTAGGGTCAACTTTCGTAAAATGCCTATATATCGCATATATATATATATATATATATATATATATATATATATATATATATATATATATATATATATATATATATATATATATATATATATATATATATATATTCATTATATATATATATTCATTCGTCAGTACTTCCTGTAGTATATATATTTGTGACTTCTAATACTCTGTATCAGTCCTTCGTCAGTGGCTTGGAAATAAAGTCGAAACCTGTGGTAATGTGTGATAAATGAATCACGTACAAAAGTGATTATAATCACACACACACACACACACACACACACACACACACACACACACACACACACACACACACACACACACATATATATATATATATATATATATATATATATATATATATATATATATATACATATATATATAAATATATGTATGTTTGTATGGTATACATGCATACTTATATATATGTATATATATACATACTGCGTATATATTGGCTTGTATGTACCATACCCTTCAGAATTTCAAACAGGTGGCAATCCTTTCTTGAAGAGCCACCGTAGGACTAGCGCCGGCATTGTACTTCATGTGGTACACTGTAGGCATTACTAAAGGGTGTTTGGAACGTCCTTCCAGCTCAGCGTTGCACCAACTCTTAGCCTTTTACTTTACCTCCATTCCCGTTTCCTTTCTTCAGTCTTGCTGTCCAACTTCAGTAACTGTTCTCTATTTTCTGGAGCTTTTTATCTTGCTGTCCAACCGATCTAACTCCCTCTCTTCACTGTCTTAAGCGCTGAATGGCCGAAAGTTCCCCAGTGCCTGGGTTGACAACCAAAATTTATATATATATATATATATTTTTTTTTTTTTTTTAGCAGGTTCATTTTGAATACAGTAGTTCTGTTTGATATTCTATTTTTTTTATTTCATTCATTTTGATAATTTTAATTTTCATGGACTGGATTTTATTTGTTTTTCTCCACACATTTATTTTTAACTGAACTTTATTTTTTAAAAAATATATATTATTTTTCTTGAACTGCTTGCCTTTTGAAGCTTCCTCACTTTGACCGGCCTAGTATTGGGTTCATGAAACTCACCCTCTCATATTTGATGATGATCAACAAGTTTTTTTGGTCACTCTTCAACAGGGAAAATCTTATCAGCATATCTTCTAAACATATCGGACTCTTCTGTTTCATGCCTTTTACAATGTGACAACTACAGACACATGAGGATATTGTATGAGTTTTATCGCCACATCTTATCAAATTCTATCTTTGTTTTTTCTCTTGGTTGGAAATAGATGCAGTTCAGGGCTTTGGATTGGTGATTACAGTTAGGAAGAAAACATTGAATAAGGAGAATAATGTTCATCATTCATAGTTTGTTTGTGTCTGAGAGCGCCAGACTCCGGGTTTCTGACGTGACTTGTTTTGGTGAGCTGTAAGTGACCTTTTCGTATTTACAAATGTAGAAAAAAAATGTTTAAAATGCATGGGTTTTCTTTAGCCAATTGCCTAATCATTTAGGGTAGTTGGACGAGCTTTTTTAAAAATTTTTAGATCGTTGCTCTGATTAAAGTATGTGGATAATAATAAGAAAAGAAAGCCGAAGCGGTCGTTTCAGAACTAGATTTACTCATTTTGGCTCAAGAGGATTTTCATATTTATAAAAGTGATAAAGCTTTTTATATATATTTTTTTTTTTACCCTAATGCCTAACCATTCAGGCTAACCGGAGGAGCCTTTTTTTATTTTTAGATCGTTACTCTGAATAAAGTAAATGAATGATAGTAAGAAAAGAAAGCCGGAGTGGTAATTTCAGAGCTAGATTCGTACATTTGGCTGAAGAGGATCGCTAGATATCCAGGAAGTCCCAGAACCAGTTTTGAATGTTAATGGCACGGGCCCGAATGTTACATTGACGAAGGAATCCTTTTCTCGAAGAATATCAGGAAAAAGTAGTATGAATTATTCATATGTTTATATTGAACAGTTTTATTTTATATCTTTTTATCTCGTTAATCTAGTGAAAACAATACTAACAACGTGGTTTCTTTAATTAACACCTGCTTGGGACTTCATAAAGTAAGCGACGTTGTAAATCGTTTCGAAGTACACGCTCATCACCTTCGCTATTTTTTAATAATAATTATTTTTTTAATTATTAAAAAAAATACGTAACATCCAAGCTGACTAAACGCTCTGTCTGAATATGATTTATCCTTCAGTTATCTTATAAACAAGGAGCTGACTCTGCCTTTTGTAACTAAATAATTTTTCCTTTTGTTACTGCCTTTTGTAACTAAATAATTTTTCCTTTTGTTACAAAAACTTTGTAGTTTCCTGTACATCAGTTCATGTTGTATAATTAATATATATTTTTATGCTTACATTCATAGATATACATGCGCTGTCTGGAGAGTTCGAAGAAATTAGAATACAATTTTGATACAATAAAGATAAACTGATGTGTTGCTTCAGAATCAATTATGGAAACATTGAATTCCTCAAGAAAGCAAGCAGAATGCAGCCTAGGTGAACCTAAATGATTTATAAGTATTACAATATTTTGCGAGTGTTTTTTAGGCCTTCATTCACGAGGAAGAAACCGGTAAAGTTGTGATACTAGTTTATGTTAGGTTATTACTGTTGTAAGGTATTTTCTATTATAAATTGATTGTTTATGTGTTTTAACTTTTAAGATAATGTTTCAGTGTATTAGTTTATTTATTTTTACTGATATTCTTAAATCTGTTGTAAATAATTTAGTTTATTTGTGCATATAGTTCACAGAAGTAATTCCTAGATTTTTAATGAGGGTCAAGAAGAGATAACAATCTTGCACACACAATTATAGAAAAATAAAAACGACCCCTACACTGGAGGTTTAGGAATTCATCTACCTAGAGATCTTCAGGAAGGTTCATAAGGAATGGGAAATAACCATTAACGGAAAGAGGCTTAAGCCTAAACATGTCCCCCTAAAAGCAGTGGACAAGATAGGAGCCGCGTGGAATGCAAGTGTCGTTAGATTTATGAAAATATGTCATACGACGTCTGATTGGTTTGGTGATAAGATCCTTCTTTCCATTAATTTGCTTACAGGTGTGCTTAACCTGTCACTGTTGGGTGTTTGTACATTTAGTCTTGCATCCTGGTTAGTTTGGAATTGTGCTGAAACCTCTTGATACTATTTCGACGAAAGGTCGATTACATGGTGGTTTAGGCTCAGTTCTGACAAAAGAGGCTAATTTTATTGTGGTAGCAAGCACTAAGACTTTTGTATTCTTGAAACAGACAGGGAGTGATTTGTAGGAAATATATATATATATATATATATATATATATATATATATATATATATATATATATATATATATATATATGTGTGTGTGTGTGTGTGTGTGTGTGTGTGTGTGTTTGAGTACTGAGATTAGCATGGAATAATCAGTTGAAGACCGAAAAGAAACCGCTTAAGCATTGGTTTGGTGTTTTAACAGCTATTTGAGATTATAACAGGTAGTGGCGGAGGTAACCCCATTGTTTGCAGTGGCTCCAAAAATGTTTTGCAAGTCCTTGTTGTTTTTACTCGCCCAGTTCTCTGAATTTAAATATTTTATAGCGGCTCCATATAATTAAAAGCTGAGGAATACCAACAGTTTTGTTTGGGTTCAAACACGTATGGAAGATCGTGGCAGTGAAGAGGCAGATGGACTTCATGAATAAGCTGTAGTGGAACTACTTTCAAGGAGATATCCTCTGTTTAAGGATATTTTTCCCCGTATACAAATCTGAATTCGAGACATTCAGCAAAAACGTTGGGACTTGATTAATCTGAGCAGACTGAAAGAAATCACGAGTGTTATATCTCCTTAGAACTTAGACATAATGCTCCTTTGAATATGGACATATGCCCCAGAGACAGCATTATGCCGAATAGGCGTAGGCCATACTTATCTAACGCTTATACATGATGACTAGTGATTACCAGCCATTTTGTGATGATTTTTCTGGTCTTCTTGACTAAGTGTAATGGCCATTCTTGGACATCTAGAAATCAATAACCCCCCCCCCCGAAGTTCGTGGTGGAATAGCAGGTAAACCCAGAAATTCTGGGAGAGGATGTACATGATGCTTGTGGCATTTTCAGTTTGGTTTGAGAAGCTGGCGTTCTACAGAAGCTCCAAACTTTATGTAGTGTTAATTACCTTAATATAATTGAAGCTGTAATATATGTTTCGTGGAACGCAAATGTCAGGGCGTATACTTATTTGGAATTTTTTGTTTATTATCTACAGTAAAGCGATAAGCGAAGATGGTTTTCAGATTTCGGCCACTTTGTATAGTGAAGGAATAAGATATAGTCCATTTTTTCCACATACCCAAACTATCTTAGAACACTAATCCTTCATTTCACTTATTTCATACTCTTTTAATTCTTTTTAAGTCACGTATACTGCACAGATGATTGCAGAGTAACACGTCGAAGATTTTATCTTTCATTTGTATACTGCATCTACATTTCACTTCCATAAAGGTGAGCTGGCTAGCCCAACCATCCATCCACATTTTCAGCTTTCATAGACGCTCCAAGTCTCGTTCCATTCTATTTCACACCCCCTGCTACCTTCCCTGCTTCACCAGTTTTGTGAAAATCAAACAGAATTTGATTAGTTAATTTCTCACTGATATTAATTTTACCCTTTGGCGATAACAGGTCTCCCTATGAATCATATTTGAAGGCCCAAGGACTAGGGAGAAAAAGGCCTTCCCAGATATCAGAGGTGCAACAGTAAGGAATGGTTAGGAGTATTGACTTTTGTGAATTATTTCATGTCAGTATTTGGGAGAGTGAATCAACTGCAGCATGCCCTAGGTGAAGGCTTTGGTGTAATGATTACTCGTGAGAGCAGGCCTCTGTACTGTGGCTTTATTATACACTAGCATTTGTTTAGGGACCAGAAACAGTTTCGGTGGTGGTATTCGTATTTTAGCGTATGCAGTAATCATTTCTTTTAAAGCTTTGAAAGTGATTAATAAAACAGCGACAATAAAAGTAACGCTGTTTGCTTAACAATTATATCTCTTTAACGTTATCATAATCTCGGCAAGTTACGAAAATATGCAGCATGTTGATATGTCTGAAGCCAACAGTCCTTAAAATCCATCCAGTTTCCTATGGGATTCATTGCCGTTTCAACCCTTCCGCGAGTTTTTCCATGGTCATCCCTCTCCGAACAGACTTGACCACGATAGTTACTGGAATATTTGTGTCTCTTGTAGTTCACAACATTTTTTTATGCGTAGAAGTCTTCCGGTAAAGTATCAGTTACAAAACTTACAATGCAACTTCCAAAGGAGTTTTTAACGCAGATTCTTACAGGATGAATGCGCAAGAACATTTCTTGACTGCAGACAATAATGGCCAATGTGCCAGGTATTTCTTAATTAGTTCTCGTATGGCTTCACGGTGATGGTTGACCTCCATAGGTTTTTGGTCCCATAGATGTTTTGTGATTGCTATGGATGACTGCTCCTCGGAATCTCACTGCAGGTGATGAATAATAGCTGGTGTCTTTTTATGTATGATCACATTATTCGGTTATTTCTGTCCTTCAGACTCTCAATCTTTGTCCTGGTGTTGCAGTAATAGGGGATTCGAGGGTTATCTTACCTAATCATATTGAGGGTTTCAAAAAATATGAATCAGGATCTGCAGTAAAGCACGCAAAATTGAAAAATAAGTGTTTACAGTGGACTGAGTCCATGAGCAGATGAAAATTTTCGGTGCTCTTTTGAAAAAAAAAAAAAAATACACATTAAGTAGACAGGTGGTAAGGAGGAAGTCTCTAGGGTCAAGGCCTACGGGAAACAAAGGATAAAAGGTTATCTCTCTCTCTCTCTCTCTCTTACCTGAAGTAGACGTTATCAGATGAGTTGCTCCCGCCACGGAGCCCAGCTACACGCAGAAGGAATTTCACAAAAATCTCAAGCAGTCCCATTGTTTATCAGATCGCCCCAACAAGCAGGCTCTGTCTCCGTAATAGATCCCTTGGGTGTTAGACGTTTCCGGGTGAATGGCGGTGACTTCATCTTATGTAAGAGACGCCTTCTATGCGTTATTCTCCTCCGCTTTGATTCAGCTTGTGATGTTTTATAACTGCTGTTGGTATCTGGGTGTGGTAAGAAGAGAAATTTTATACATAACTTATCTCGAGAGGTTTTAATGTACATTGAAAGGTTTCTCCAATTTGTGTAGGTACAACCAAGAAGGCTTTGTGTGTAGTGAGGTCGTCTATCAAAAAAAATATTACCATGGTCATGTGGTCAAAATTCCATTCTTAACTGTCTAATCTTTTCTTTTTTGTTATTTGTGTTACCTTGTAGTTGAAAAATGCCCCTGGAGTGGGCAGATATGGAGGACATAATACCGAGGACATTGTAATCAAGTTTTTGCCTTATAGAATGGGATTATCAGCCAGAGAGTTACAATTACTGTACTACTTTAGATATAGCTGTCATTTTAGGGCTAAAACTGTAACTTAATTTTTTTTTCCCAAAGTGAAATTTTAAGAAAAACGTAATAGTTTTCGATTGGAAGCTAACATAAAACATCTACATTGTTTCTTTACATCGAAATTTCAGAGGATTGGCAGAGTGATACCCCAACACATTTAAAAGAAAATAAGAGAGCAAAAACGCTTTGTAATTTCGATGCGACGTAATATCCATGTGATGTGACTTCATTCATTCCAGGGAGAGGTTTCCTACAAATTAAATGTGTTTCTTGACTTTATATGTTCTCTCAGGATATACAAGCTGAAGAGGTAAACAAGGTTAAGATCTCGCGGTATGTCATTCGAAGAGAAGAGAGATGGCTTTTAAATGTGGTTAAGATACTCGTGCATTGCAAAATTTATTGCGTTTAGTGGCGTCGATAAATATTGTATTAAATAAAGACGCCTCTGTTGCCCTGAGATAAATGCAGAGTGAATCTTGACTTTATTGATGGCCTGGTGTACTTATTTTTCTTTGTCTGCCTTTAGTTGCAACATAAAGAGAGCGAAGTTGATCCATGTTTCATACATATTTATAGTTATTTATGTGGAGCAGATTATGATCCATGCAGTCATGTACTCTACAATAGTTACCTTATAGATTTTGATAATAGTGCAGTTTTCTTTGTTGGCATTTTAACTCTTTACCCCTAGTGTTCATTGTTTCGCATGATCTCGTTTTAGATCGCTAAAGCAACGAGAAATATTAAGGAAACGGTTAAGGAAATAGCAGATGTTGCTCTAGTATATTGAATGACATGTGAGGTGGGTATGTCTGGTATTATCGCCACATAAGGTTTTATAGAATATAATTACGTAAAACAATTGTAAGATTCATGGAAAGAATATATAAAAGTAAACCACTATGAGCAAATATTTTAGTAAACCAGAGAACATTAATTCTAAAATCATTTTATGGCCTTGCACTTAGATATTCAAGGACAGCTGGTTTTAGAATATCTTGGCTGAATTTTATTATTATTATTATTATTTTTTTTTTTTGAAAGGGGGAGGGGGTTTGGTTCATTATGGGTCATCTGGAGATACATCGAAAAAATGAAAGCAAAGAACTCCCATCTGGCTACTTATGTTAATTACTTTTTTTCGGGGGAGGACGGGGTGAGGGCGATACTGAGTAGTTCTTTGGACCTTAAACTCCTCTCATTTCCCTAATGTAGCCAGTTTCAAAGCTCTAGTTAGGAAGTTGTAAAAGTTATTCAAGGGCAAAATCCGGACAAGACAAAGAACAAGGATAGGGCCAGATAACAGAATTTCTGCATACTGAGTATGACGTTACCAGTGTGTGGTATACGTACTTGCGATTAATAGTGCAAATTGGCTTTCAAATACGATCATTTCAGAGTATGTAATCACATTAGTAGACGGACAGAGGAATCGGAGATAAAGTTGATAATGGAACAGGTAGCGACCTCATTAACAGATCCAGGTGAATTTTAGAATCGATGGCTGTGAGATCAACAGGAACAAAAAGATCGAGTCGTTAAGCCTAATTACAGTGGTGTTGGACAAGAGGAAATGCGCATCGTAACTGCTATACATTTTGTGAATAGCTGCGAAAAATGAAGTAGAGCTTCTTGTAAACAAATATGAAGAAGGCATTGAAAATACTTAAGTGTAATTGTATCGGTTGTAGATGCATTGTGGAAAAAAGAAGGAACGATTGGGAGAAAAATCGAGAAACGCTCATGGGAGGCTTTCTGGAAAGTTTTAATGTCAAGCAGTGGAGCCAAGAACGTTGAATATGATGACTCAGCTGAAGACTATCAAGTATGACTAATAACTATTCACATGGTGAAGTCTTTTGCTGCATAACGTCTTCATGTAGTTCGTAATTACCTACGTAGAGAGAGAGAGAGAGACCTTACCTTACAGACCTTACAGTTTCTAGTTCAGGTTTCTGCAACCCCTCAGTGAGAGAGAGAGAGAGAGAGAGAGAGAAGGAATTCATTTCCTCCTTTACTTCTCTGATGTAAAAATCGAAGGATGTTATACCACGTGCTCAGAGAACCAACTGATATTTGAAGGAAAACCAAATTAGGATTTTGCTTATGTTTTTATGATGCGTAAAGCTCTCTCTCTCTCTCTCTCTCTCTCTCTCTCTCTCTCTCTCTCTCTCTCTCTCTCTCTCTCTCTCTATATATATATATATATATATATATATATAATATATTATATATATATATGTATATGTGTATATACATACATACATACATGTGTGGTTTAGCCGATTAGTTAAGACACTCACCTTAGTAGTGAGGCAGCCTGTGTTCAAACCCCATCCAGGACAGGAACATATAGACTTAATCCGGTTACTTAAGGAATGGAATGCATGCCTGTGAGGTGTGTTCTATATATATATACTCTTATATATATATATATATATATATATATATATATATATATATATATATATATATATATATATATATCTACCATTTTGCTGTTACTTTTACAGCTCGAATGTCGAGAACTAAATAACCTAAGCTCGTATATATTTTTAATGTCGAATCCCTACCATTATTTAACTGGATATGTATATATATAATTCATATCATGATGAATATATCACGAGTGTTTGGCATCATGCTGAGGAGATTAGAAACTACCGTTTTTCTCCTAAGAATTGGGGCTTTTTTTTTTCTAAGCACGTGAAATTTTAATGGCTGGGAACCCCAGCTGTTCTACCATCGGTGCTTGGTCTCCCTTGACAGTGCAGCTTATGCAGGTCGAATTTTCCAGCCTTGGAGGACGGAGAAACCACTTCCTCTGTGAGTTAAACAAGCATCCAGAGAATATTCTTTTTCTGGCTCATTTTTTAGGAGTCTCAAGAAAGGAGTTTATGTCGCATTTTCTATATGCTGATTTTCTTCTTTGAAAGATTGACTATAGTTATCTTTAAATCTCCTGAATTTGTATGTAGTATGGAAATACTGATAAGCATTTTCAAGAAGTTGATTTTCTTCGAAAGATTTGATTTATAGTTATCTTTAACACATGACTGTGAACTGAAGGTATGGAGGTACTGATAACATTACTGTTATAACTCCAAATATTTTAGCTTACAATGCAAAACATTGCGAGAGAAAATATGCTGAAGTGTCTTGTCACTGTTTATATATCTGGTGATGAGAAAATTATTTTTAAACAGCAAGTCCTCAACTTTCCTTTTTCACTTCGTGATCCCTTCAGTTGCTGTTTCACGGGTTGTGTATATAGTAGCTTAGATTCATGCTGACCTTATTGTTGTTATTAAGAAGTCATTGATGTACATTGGTATGCAGTCTGTGCACATGGTGGTGGTATAAAAGAATTGAGGGTGCAAGGTCAAGAGTAGATTTTTTGTGATTTATTTTCTTTAGAAATTTAGGGAGCCTGGTCAAGGTTAGTGTTATTGGGAAGTTCGCTTTGTACTTGAACGACATATATTAAAAAATCTGGGAGGGCTTGGAAGTATTACGTATCACTTGCAATTTGTACACATACATACATACAAAGACACAATATATATAGATAGATATATATATATATATATATATATATATATATATATATATATATTATATATATATATAATATATATATATATATATATATATATATATATATATATATTGTGTATATATACATTTATACATACATACTGTATCAGCATTAAAAATATTGAATTGCGTGATTGAACAGTTTCGTTGAGTTATTGGTTTTTTGTCAAGTAGTAATTCACTAATATTTGAATAAGGGAATTATCCCCATTTATAATGTTTATAACTGTATAACTGCTTACAAACTTGTTAAAAGTGGTTGCCTCCAGGTGTGTTTGTAAAGAACATAAATTAGGAAAAACATGAAAAAGAGCATGGGTATCAAGTATCATGATCAAAGGATGACCGAATTATGCAGTAATCATGGCGTTATTCAGTCACTAATACCCAATATGTGATCTACAATCTTCTACCTCATCGCCTTATTTACGGAACTACTTTTGGTGACGCCACAAATACTCCTCGCCAGAACCGGCAAACAAACTGCACCTCTCTTTCGTTCCCAAAGGGCCACCAAATAGCTCAACCTACTGTTCTTTGCTGACTCCACTGAAGAATACATGGCAAAAGTGCAGTCTTCATGGATTGTCACACCCACTTACGTATTAAGTCCCGAGGAAGGGGTGAAAAAGCGTCCTACACAAAACAATAATGAGAAGGAATTTGCCCCGGACATTTTTTGTCCCGTTGAAGTTTCTATATATGGCAGATACCTTATGACCGCGGTACTCATTAACGGCTGCACAGAGAAGCATAAACGTCCTATCTCGGGTTTTAATGGATAGCCATAGGTTCTGATCTTCTCTCCCGTTTATTTTTGGTCCCTTGCCCCATTCCACGTGCGGGTTAAGAAAAAGCGGAGGAAACGGAAAATAATCTTCACTTGCAACACAAAGTTTCACGGTATCCCACCGAAGAGGTATACTTATGCAAATGTCTTGATTTAAGTTTATATCCTCCCTGAGAACTTAAGTACTGAGGATCATTTTTGGAAACTACCCGTCCGCTTACATCTGTATGTAAATTTCGTTACTGTCTTTTTTCCCCCCCTCGGTGTTCCTTTTTTTCCCCTTCTGTCTCGGGGAAGTCGGTTTTGGAAACGCCTTGCATTCGGACAATTAACAGAGGTCATAAATATGCAGATTTCTTTTGAATGGGGTTTTATTGCGTCTCTTTAAGTGGTTAATGAACTCCCTAACTGTCTTGTTAATTGAGATTTTTTTTTTTTCTAGCGAGTGTCACTGGACGAAAAGCTGATGGTTGCTCCTAGATAGGTCGCTTTGAAGCAACGTCAGGTATGCTTTTCTTTTTCTTTCTTTTTTCTTTACCCGTCTCTCATTTGCAGTCTGTTTATTCTGTTGTAGAATAAACAGTGGTCAAGATGATAGTTGGCTGTCGTCTTGTTATGTTTACAAAGATAATCCTCTGCTTAATGTTTTGAATTATGGTACTTTAACTGACCTGTGGAATGTATTATTTAATTTTGTGGTCGATGTTAATATATATTCTGCCTTATAAATGCACAGTTTGGTAATTCAAAACAAATTAAAATGTAATGAGCGTTTAGTAAGGAACTCTCTAGAATAGATGCAAAGGACAGTGGAATACCGAAGGACAAAGTTTAGGCTGTGAAGATTACTCGGAAATTTCGTTAATAAAAAGCCGGAGAATTGGAAGGGTGTTGATATTTGAAAATCACTTTTAGGAAAAGTAAAATTTAAAATGCCGGAAGAAGGTGACTATAAAATATCGAAGTTCCTGTGAAAGAGTAAATTAAAATCAGTGGATTTATACGGCCGTAGGGTTTTAATCTGTTTCATTGCAAACAGTATCGTCAAAAAGTCATTACAGTACAAATTGCTTCCTATTGTTTTTCATATGTTCTATTTAATGACACTGAACAGTCACTTTACGTATGTGTATATATATATTATATATATATTTATATATATATATATATATATACATACACAGATATAAAAACTAAAGATATTTCAATTTTTATACATTCCAATCACCTGTGATATTTGTGAGAACATATATATGTGTATATATATATATATATATATATATATATATATATATATATATATAATGAAAAATATATATATAATATATACAGTATATTATATGCGTTTGTGTGTGGTTTTGGTGTATGAGTGTATATACTTACACAAACATTCAACCTTGCTGTTCAGTGGTCATGACTCCTGCGTCAACAGGAAGAGCCTCTGTTGACCTAACCAGCAGGTAGTTGTAGTGGGTTGTAATCAAGATCTATAAGAACAGGCAAAACTAAGGTAGATGATGATGATTATTGCGACTTTGCACTATTCTGTAACTCAGTGGTCCTTTCGTAGGTTATCCACATTAATTGATCGTAATATTAGATTCTATGTGATTTAATGTTAAGAAAATACCAGATGCTTTTAGTATTCTACGTAGGTACTGTAGGTCAGCCAGGAAGGAAGCACTTATTAATACTTTGACAGTTACTCCGCCTTGTGGATGACATTGTTGTAATGATTAAGTCTTAAAATTACCTCAGGCTACATATTCTTCTATCAAATTCAAAATGCAACAGTTCATCTGGTGCCGTAGTTCATCAGTGATTCTTCTTTCATATCTACCGTTTAGATTTACAGGTTCTTGAATTCTGTCTGGCTATCTAATTAAAATCCTTTAAAGAGAAGTTTGTATGTCAACCTGTGGGGATTATTAAAATTCATGCAGAATTGTCAGAGTGTAAAGAAGTCCCATTAAGCAGAAGAACAAACTTGTCAGCGATATATAAACAAACTACTTACATCCTGAATCTTGAGGTCTGCGTTGATTCTGGAAAAGAAACTTATCTTTATTGGACGCCCGGGGGTGGTTTTCGTGAGGTGAAACTAAAAACCACATTTAAGCGTAAATATTTTCCTTGACGTTTCTGATAAGTCGTAATTTTTTATTATGAATGTGACATTCGAGTTTTTACATCATATTCTCTTTTCTCATTTGTTCAGACATGTTAATTCCTAAACAGTGTTTAGCTTCAGAGGTGAAGAATAAGTAGTAATCGTCATGAAACTTTGTAACGTCTTTTCCGAAGTGTTGTAGCTAATCAGTGTACATGACTTGTGCCATATAAGCACTCCCAAACAGATTTGTAAACACATGCACATAGCCTCACATAATGAAGTATTTTGGACTCTCGTACGCACATTAAGGAGAATTGTGATATACAAGTGAGTGTGTATTTACTGTGTGGGCGATCCCTGTTAAGCCCCTTTGGTTTGGCCCAAGTGACACACTCGGGATCCCAGCTGACATTTTGGCGGGGTGGTTTTGGCGGGACCGTTTTGGCGGGAACCGGGCGCAGGGTAAATATTGGAAGATTTTAAGCAAAGAAGAGCCGTTATAACAGAGAGAGCGAGAGAGAGACATGGGGAGAGGTTTTGGCGTATTGAGCCTGAATTGGCTTAGCAGAAACAAAAATCTGATTGCAAACCTTCAGAGCAGTGATGGGGACGATTAGGTTTTATAATGCGCGTCCGAATAAAGCGTTTTACATAAAGATGAAATTTTAGTCACATTATGAGATTTATTTAAAACTTTGATTAAATATCGAAGAATGAGGGACTCTACCGGTCCGGATTTTCTTGAAAATACTTTAAAACTAAAAATTTGATTTAAAAAGGTGCACTATATGATAAACATCTAGAGTAAATTATATTTATTGACGAAACTTCTCTCTTAGTCATAATATTTGATCTGATTTCATTACAAAACAAGAGGATTTTACATTATAGGAAATATATTTAGTGCGGGCAAAATTATGCATAATTGTTTATAGATTATATTATTATCATTACCAGCCAAGCTTCAGCCCTCTTTGAAAACGCAGAATACTTCAAGCCGAGCGGCCTAAAACGGAAAGCAGCACCGTACAAAGAAAGAAGCAGAGAAGTAAAGAATAAACAATCAAAGATATAAATAATTTAGAAAAATGAATAGAGTAAATAATTTTTTTTTGCACCAAGGTTGAATTTCAGTAGTTCAAATGATTCAACAACGTGATCAGGAAGATTATTCCATAATATGGCCAAAGTAAGGATGAAACTTCCGGAAAACTGTATGGTGTTGAGCTTCTCATAAGAAAAAGGCTTTTGGTTTAATCAGGGAAGATCTGAATGGAAAGGGTAATGAGAATTTTAAAAAATTTTATACAGCCAGCATCCCCAGTGAAGGACGGTGCCAGTGATAACACTAAGATCTAGGGTGAGATTGTTAACAATCTTAGATTTTGTTCAAAAGTTTAAGATGCAGATCAGCTTCTGAATCTCTCATGTAACAATATTCAAAACGTCCTCTGAGGTTGGACAGATCTCCGAAGACCCCGAGGACTCACAGTAACCCGATTTTTATGTAATTAAGAGGCAGACTGGCGACGCTTCTCAAAAGTTGATTTGCAATGCAGAATGACGCCTATGATTTTAAATGAGTGACTTGTAGTGAAAGTAACTGCTTCTTTAGATATCTGGTCGGAATAGGGCAGTGAATTTAACGTCTTAGAACCATTAATAATCATTCTTTGAGTTTTGTTCTTGTTTAACTTCCCCACCCGCCCCCAACTTCCCAAGATAAAAGCTGGACAAGAAAAGAAATAATGAGGTAGAAACATGGCCGATCCGTTTACAAACTAGCGCTTGAATGTGAATTATTTCTTCTCATCATATTATTTTAAGTTAAGCCATTTAGTGGTTTTCTTTCCACAACAATGTCAGTTATGTTATAGACCATCATGTCGACATTTTCTCTCAAAGAAATTCATAATTATATGTTAGATTTTCATCTTTTGGCGTTAATTCGGGAAGAAAGGCCATTGCTGTTAAACTGCTTAGTATCGGAATACTTTCATTCTCTTGAGTGTATGACTAAGGAAAAGTCTTCTTGACTCGGGCATTAATATGATTCCCCTGGGTTTAGGAGAGGTTTTTATGTTTTCTTCAATCGTTTAATTTTTTCCGGACGTCAATACGTGATTTTTTTGCGCGTTTGACTTTTACTGATTTGTTTACCCAATTTGTATTTTCTTCTCCCCCCTCTCTCTCTCTCTCTCTCTCTCTCTCTCTCTCTCTCTCTCTCTCTCTCTCTCTCTCTCTCTCAAGGTATAGGAGTCGAAGCTTTCTTAGCAACTTGAGGTCTTTTGGCAAGTTACGTGTAGTGGACTTTTTTGGTATAGATGTAAATAATTACTGCTATTTGAGACATTACGATAAACATCACTGTAAAACCTTTATCTTGAATTAGACTTTGCAGTGTCCTGGTAGCTTCATACAATAGTGCCCATATGGAGTGTATCCAGTAACCATGTTTTAAAAAGGTACTGATTTTTTAAATACTTTGAACAATGAAAACGATACCAAGGTCTAGTATAGCTGCTACTCCACTTACTTTAGTTATCCGGTCGAAGGATTTTATTTTTCATTTTTTAATTGTACGACATAATAGGGTTTTTGTAGGCTGTCTCCGTATGTGTAGTATTATGACTGTGTCAAGAATTTTTCACTTCTCTCGTGTAAAGTCATGCGTTCGTAACAACCAGTACAGGAATATGACACAGCTTATCTGGACAAAACTACAGAAGCTCTGACAAGAATTTGCGCGCCGTACAGCGCATCTTGATATGACGCAAGGCTAGAAATACGCCTTTTGGTTGTTTAGTTGAAGCCTCGGATTACTCATGCGAGAAGTTTGAAAGTGTTGAAAGTGTTTTTTTATATACATTCTTATAAAAACAAATGCCCAGTGTATTACAGGTGCTTTGCTTTGCCAATGAGCATCAATTCCAGTGAGAATCGACGTGTCTCATCATTGCAGGTTTTTCAGAGCTCATTTTAAGTTTTCTGTGTACATTACGTTCATCTTTGTTTGTGCAAATTTAACCAGTGTGTGCACAAACTGTATTTCAGATTGCGAAAAATGAAAATCCTTTCTCCATGTCATCTATCCTTTGTCCCTCCCCTCCCTCCAAGCTTTCATCTCTCCTTCCCATTTTCTCTTCCATGGCCACCCCTTAGGGAGAGGAACATTAGAGCTAGGGTCTCCTGCGTGTAGGAAGTTTCACTGCTTACATCAGAGTAATTAAATCTCAGGAATATAAGCTAGGTGGCTCCTGGGTGGGCTTGTGGCTGTGTATGCATGTGTGTACATACACGCAGGCATACGTGACTGGTCATACATTTTTTTATTGTTATATAGTAAATATCTGTTCATGCATTAACAAGATAATGAGAGAGAGAGAGAGAGAGAATAGCTTCTCATTATCATTTTAACTAATTTCCAACAAATTTTGTTTCAATCCTTTTGAGTCCCTTGTTTAAAATTTAACTTTTTGCCGCATGGTATTTTAAAATGGCAAGTGTTATGTTCGTATTTTGAAGGATAATGTTCAGGTGTATATAGAAATTTTAAAGCTGGTAGAGGGTTATATATATGGAATAAGTATCCTGTACGTATTACGAAAGTAAGCTAAGCGAATTCATCGCCAGAGAGAGAGGTCTTGCAATTGTGGGGATGGTGGTGGGGGGTGGGGGTTGCGATGTAAGGGCACGGGTAAATCCAATTTCCACCGTAGGCAGTGCGTATAGGAGGCATGCTGTTTAGCTCTCTCTCCCCCCCCCTCTACTCCCGACTCCCCAGCATCCTTCCCACCTGAGGGGCCCGAGCCTTTGAATCGTGAGAATCATGACACGAGGAATATGAGTCACGTGAAAACCGTGGGTATATATTTTCACTTTTGGTGCCCCTCGATTTGCGCCCGGGTATTTGGATCGTGTAATATTTTCGAGACTACTTTAGATCGCAAAACCCATAATTTGGGTTCCATGTCGAACTGAGATGTGATATGGCCACTTATTTCTCTTTCGCCATTTTGTGCTTAAGGGACGACTCTCCTGCGTGCGGGGAAGAGTCCGGGAAGAACGATTCTTGGGGGGTTTCCGTTCCAACGATTGTTCGGGTCAAAAAGTTCTTCGTTGGACTGTCGGTACTGTCCTTCGGATAGCACTCACAAGCCCGCGTTCGAATCTCCGGCCGACCAATGAAGCGAATTAGAGGAATTATTTCTGGTGACAGAACGCCTCTCGCTATACGTGGTTCGGATTCCATACAAGCTGTAGGTCCCGTTGCTAGGTAAATCAACTGGTTCTTAGCCACGTAAAATAAGTCTAATCCTTCGAGCCAGCCCTAGGAGAGCTGTTAATCAGCTCAAATGGTCTGGTTAAACTAAGGTATGCTTAACCTTTTGTTTTCAGGTCAAAAATTTTATGGGGCTAAAAGTGTTCAGATATTTGTTTTGGAATGCACTAGTTCTCTTCATTCAAGTGTCTGTAGCAGTATTTGTTTTGAATATATTAGCATTTTTTCATTCAAGTGTTCAGGTATTTGTTTTGGAATATACTAGTTCTTTCATTCAAGTGTCCAGGCATTTGTTTTGGAATATACTAGTTCTTTCATTCAAGTGTCCAGGCATTTGTTTTGGAATATACTAGTTCTTTCATTCAAGTGTTCAGGTATTTGTTTTGGAATATACTAGTTCTTTCATTCAAGTGTTCAGGTATTTGTTTTGGAATATACTAGTTCTTTCATTCAAGTGTTTAGGTATTTGTTTTGGAATATACTAGTTCTTTCATTCAAGTGTCCAGGCATTTGTTTTGGAATGTAATAGTTCTTTCATTCAAGTGTTCAGGTATTTGTTTTGGAATATAGTTCTTTCATTCAAGTGTTCAGGTATTTGTTTTGGAATATACTAGTTCTTTCATCCAAGTGTTCAGGTATTTGTTTTGGAATATAATAGTTCTTTCATTCAAGTGTTCAGGTTTTTGTTTTGGAATATACTAGTTTTTCCATTCAATGTCCAGGTTTTTGTTTTGAATGTAATAGTTCTTTCATTCAAGTGTCCAGGCATTTGTTTTGGAATGTACTAGTTCTTTCATTCAAGTGTTCAGGTATTTGTTTTGGGATATGCTAGTTCTTTCATCCAAGTGTTTAGGTATTTGTTTTGGAATATACTAGTTCTTTCATTCAAGTGTCCAGGTATTTGTTTTGGGATATGCTAGTTCTTTCATTCAAGTGTTTAAGTATTTGTTTCGGAATATACTAGTTCTTTCATTCTCGTGGGTGTAACTGTGTAGCCGACATTTTTAATTTTATTGCCAAGAAACAGTTTTTTTCCTCTGACAAGAGAAGGACCTGCCTAGATGTCTAGAGGCCATAATTAAATCCTTGTGAAAAGTTTCAAAAACATTTTGTAAAGAAAGGCTGTCAAGAAAGATTTATGATTTAAATTTACTGGTTTCGATCAGTTATCACTCAAGTTGAGGGTTTGATTTGCACAACCAGTTTTTTCGTCCGATATCGGCTGCTACCAGTTGTTCATTATCTTTTGTTGTTCTCAGTACAAGACAGAACATTCAAAAGGATTACTCGATTTCTAATCTTGAATTCTGATGTGAAATTGTATTTGAATTGGTTTTTTACATTTTTCTTGTATACTGTTGCATTGACTTGTAATCCTGAACACTGTTTTTTTTTTCTTTTTCAGGTAAGAGAAGCCTATGCAGGTACGACCATATTGTTATGAAGCGTCACAAGGTGTACATTTCTTCGCCAAGTGTAATTTTCATCATATGTTTTAGTAAGAAGAAGTGAGCAACGAAAAGCAAGTGAAATCCTAATCATATCTTATGTTATCCCACTTAAGCAATGTGAACCCAAGCATCCAGGTACAGGAAGATTCCAGTCATTAATATCTTTTCTACCTGTCAGCAAGTGACCACCGTGACTGACAGCCACTCCCTCTCTCTCTCACCCTTTACCCATCCTCTGTTTCACCTTTGCTTTTTCACCCTCCTGCGTGATTACAATTCGCAGGTAGCGCCTTGATTGCCATGGTTGAATAATGGTCTATGCGTGCGTAGGGTTCCACTGTTAAGTAGGATAAAAAAAGAATTACGTATGGGAGAGAGAGAGAGAGAGAGAGAGAGAGAGAGAGAGAGAGAGAGAGAGAGAGAGAGAGAGAGAGAGAGAGAGCCCATTTCTCGAATGATCGTGAGGATGAGTGAAATACAAACGGGTAGGCATGTTTTGCCATAGTGGGTGTGTCTGCGTGTACACATACACCATTGTTGGATGTTCGTCCATATGCCATATGTTTGTGCCCATTGTAAAGCAGACAGGCATTGTTTTAAGGCTTTTCATTCGATACCGTCCTTTGCCTACTGAACGGACATTATAATTGTTTGCGTAATAAAGTGCCTGAAGCATATTTATTCAGACAGCATAAAAGCTTGCCAGTTTTTTAATCGAAGATTTGAAGATTTCGTAGGTCTGCAACTCTTGAATTTTTTTTTAACACCGTTCGCTGGTTGTTTGATTGTTTCAGGAGCATCATTCTATACCTGCACTAAAGTTTTATATGTATACGGTATATAGACATCCATTGTAATGAAGTTGAGGGTAACATGTACGGTATATCGATATAGCACACACTTCGTCATGGCTTCACGTAATGTGCGTTTTCTTGCCTACATTTAGTTTGAAAATTTTGTAATCAGATTTTTGCTTATTGCGTTGTTTATTTAAAGATTTAGCATGTTTTTTATACACGCATATTGTATATATAAATATATATGTTAGATATATATTTATATTATACAGATATATTAATATATTATATATAATATATATATATATATATATATATATATATATATTACTACATATAAAACACACATTGAGCCTGTTCAGCATTTGGATGGGTGATCACCAAGACGTAGCAGACTTTATTGGCACCTATTTTCCTTGAACATCAGGTAATATGTATAAAAAGAAAGGAATCTGTTATGGTAAAGCGAGAATGTTCGAATTTCAGAAATATCTAAAAAGAGTTAAATTACTTCGTTGAAATAGGGGTAAGCTTGACCAAGTATTGAGTTAATATAAAGATTGGCAGGTGACAGACGTAATCTGGGTCATTAACTATGACTCAAGCAAAGCACTCAAATAAAATAGTCACAACAGCTCTCAGGGTAATCTGATAAAACCTCAAGATGGATGCTTTTTCAGCCGCATTGTAGTTATGAGATGAAAAATCATGGACAAAGATGTTACCATAGTTTTAAGAAGTAACGAAGTAGACATATTGTTTGAAAGATCATAATATCTGACTTTTAGGAAATATTCTTCAAAATAATTTCATGGCTAAATTTATCTGGAAACTGTGCTTCAGACCTTTTGTGAAATTGATTAATTATGTGTAAAAGAGGTGAGAATTCAAGTTCAGTTCTTAGATGTGTCAGTCTGACCACCCTTCTGAGATCTGTCAGGTTGGTCCCTCCCCCTAGGAATTAGTCTCCTACCAGTGGATGTGGATTAGCGTAATTAACTGAAAGACTAATCGAATGCTGTGCAATCACCTTCATACTGTAACCAGGAAAGAATGAGGACTTTGGCGCTGAAGAAGATTTTCAGAAGAGGCTACCTGGTGTTTGAGTGGCAGGGTGGTCGGGCTTTCTTGATAGCGTCCAGTAATGAAATAGACGAAAATAGGTCCTCGAGGGTAATTTTCTCCCGCAGAGAAGCACTAGTCATTTTAACTGAAAAACGTTAAGTAATTCTTCAGAATTTTTTCGATATCAGAAGGCCTTTGCAAAGAAAAGTTACTGCTAAACTGAATATTGGAGGAAGTCAAAGCCACACAAAATTTAGCTTTGTCATGGTCTTTTGCGGTTTCTAAGGTACTAAAGGTGTGAGCAGCATGAGGTTCTAATTTGGCGTGGTATGTGTAACTTTAGCTTGCATGCAGCTGTAATAACCATGGTGGCCACTTAACTTCTCGATTTCTTCACACTTGGATATGCTTTTCACTACAAAGCCAAAGATTCAAATAAAGAATCAAACGAAGACATTCTGACGCCCGTGGCAGGAGTCGAACCTGCACCCAGAATATGAGGTCGAGGGAACGTTTACCACCTGGCCAAGAAGAACGTATAAGTCTATTCCCGCTCATGCGTGCATATTGTGTATCTGTCGAATACATTTACTGGAGCTGGAATTTGACCCACCCTCACTATACAAACCAAATGTTTAATCGTTAATTGCTCTTTAGGCTGAAACATAGGTATAAAATCAGTTGGTCACTTGTATTTTTTTCCAATCAGATACATATGTTTAAAGAATCGAAACAGTACTTTGGATTGATTATTATTATTATCCAGGACATGAACCCTTTTCATATGGAACAAGCCCACAGGGGCCACTGATTTGACATTCAAGCATCCAGAGAATAGGGTGTTCATTTAAAAGACGTTACAGAAGATGAAAAGAAATACAGAAAGAAGAGATATATTAACAAATTAATATAGATAAATATGTAAGTAATTTATTGAAATATAAGGAGAATTGTTTTAGGGCAGTAATGCGTTGCATCTTCGCTTGAAAATTTGAAGTTACAGTAGCACAACATCCTCAGGGAGATTGTTCCACAGTCTCTAATGGTGTGAGGAAGAAAGGACCACTGGAACTGATCAGTTCGACAGCGAGGCACATTTACTGCGTATTGGTGCTGCGGTTCAGCGAATTTGGTGGCTCTCGGCAGGAAAAGGGGATCAGGGATCAATTGTGAATGTGAAAGATCTCTTTTAAAATTCAATCATAAAAAATTGACAGAAGTCCAAGTCATAATTGTTACTGTTACGAAACAAACTGCAACCACGAACAACAAACACCTATAAAATTAATTATAAATTGAGACTTAGTATCCTAAGAGATTTCATAGTTGTCCAGTATCCTGGGAGATTTCATAATTGTTCAATATCCCAGGAGATTCCATAGTTGTTTAATATCATAGGAGGTTTCATAGTTGTTCGGTATTCTATGAGATTTCATAGTTGTTTAATAGTCTAGCAGATTTCAGGGTTGTTTAATATTCTAGGAGATTTCATAGTTTTTAAATATTCTGGGAGAGATTTCATAGTTGTTTAATATCCTTGGAGATTTCATAGTTGCTTAATATCCTGGGAGATTTCATAGTTGTTTAATATCCTAGGAGGTTACATAGTTGTTTAATATCTATGAGATTTCATAGTTGTTTAATATCCTATGTGATTTCATAGTTGTTCAATATCCTAGGTGATTTCGTTGTTGTTCAGTATCCTTGGAGATTTCATAGTTGTATAATATCCTGGGATATTTCATAGTTGTTTAATATCCTGGGATATTTCATAGTTGTTTAATATCCTGGGATATTTCATAGTTGTTTAATATCCTGGGATATTTCATAGTTGTTTAATATCCTGCGATATTTCATAGTTGTTTAATATCCTGGGATATTTCATAGTTGTTTAATATCCTGGGAGATTTCATAGCTGTTTAATATCCTCGGAGATTTCATAGTTGTTTAATATCGTAGGAGATTTCATAGGTGTTCAATATCCTATGAGATTTCATAGTTGTTCAATATCCTGGGAAATTTCATAGTTGTTTAATATCCCAGGAGATATCATAGTTGTTTAATATCCTGGGAGATTTCATAGTTGTTCAATATCCTGGGAGATTTCATAGTTGTTTAATATCCAAGGAGATTTCATAATTGTTTAATATCCTATGAGATTTAATAGTTGTTTAATGTCCTGGGAGCTTTCATAGTAGTTCATTATCCAAGGAGATTTCATAGTTGTTCAATAACCAGGGAGATTTCATAGTCGTTCATTATCCTGGGAGATTTCATAGTTGTTCAATATCCTGGGAGATTTCATAGTTGTTCAGTATCCTGGGAGATTTCATAGTTGTTCAGTATCCTGGGAGATTTCATAGTTGTTCAGTATCCTGGGAGATTTCATAGTTGTTCAATATCCTGGGAGATTTCATAGTTGTTCAGTATCCTGGGAGATTTCATAGTTGTTCAATATCCACGGAGATTTCATAGTTGTTCAATATCCTGGAATATCCTGGGAGATTTCATAGTTGATCAGTATCCCAGGAGATTTCATAGTCGTTCAATATCCTGGGAGATTTCATAGTTGTTCAGTATCCAAGCAGATACAGTAATTGATCAGTTTCGTTTTTTTTCCTTCGATATGCCTGATCGCCAATTACCTCATTCCCTTCTCACAGCGTCACTGTTAATTAAACGCGAGATTGTGTTCAACAGCATTAAAGATTGCTTTAAAACTATTAATACACGGCAAAGACATTTATTTTCGCTAGACTACATAGCTCACATCGTAGCCATTCTATCAAGTTCAAAGCGACATTCCCCTTGTCAAACGAAACGTTAACTGAGACGCCATTAAGCCTTGAAATGTTTCAAATGCACAGTAAGTTGGTGTCCTTCAATTACCACAGACGGGATGGATGTCGTTCTTTCTCTCTGTTCGATTTTTGTCATTTAATTTAGAAAACCTGAAGTCCATTCGCTGTCTTTTACACACACACACACACACAACAACACACACACACATATATATATATATATACATATATATATATATATATATATACTATGTTATATGCTGTATATATATATGTGAGTAATTTTATTTGTGTTCATCATGTTCCATATTTTCGTGATTCAGTTATACATACTTTATATACATATATTTATATGTATATATTCACACACACACACACATTTATATATATATATATATATATATATATATATATATATATATATATATATATATATATATATATATATATATATATATATATATTATATTTTTTTTTTTAAGATCCGTGATCATGACAATACTAGAGATTTATTGACGTAATGTGATCAAAAGATAGATAATCCTGATTAAGTTCATTCTTATAAATGTCTGCTGACTAGACGCGTAAAGATAGACAGGCTATTATACCGAATCTTCTTCGAGCAGCTGACGATATTCTCAAGTTTAGGATCTCATCGTTGCACCCTTTAAGCTGGGAGGAGTCGCGTCTCTGCTTTGTCCCTTCAGTCTTCGCCTCTTTCTTCCAATAGTTTTAGGCAGTTATTTTAAAAGGTAATTTTTTTTAGTGAATTATTCGAATCTTGTCCGGAAAATTAGAATTTGATTAATTTTCCGAATCCTGATAGCTAGAGTACTGATATATTTTTTTAAGTAGCGCCTCTCCAAACTACAGGTAATAGTAATAATGTAACCCATCCATTATCGATTTGTTAATCAAGATTCAAGGAAGATGGTACTCGGGGGTAAATTACGGAGGTAATAACCTTAAAATCTTGGCTGAGGAATTGGTTGCGTCTCCGTGTGTTTTGTTTTGTCAGTTCTTTTGGTTTTTTGTTTAAATTCCTGTCATACTTTGCAGTGAGTGTAATATATATATAGTATATATATATATATATATATATATATATATATATATATATATATACATACATACACACACACAGTATATATATGACCATGTGGTGTTTTGTGCCATGTTCTCCTCACTGGCCTAGCAAGTAAATATTTGGACACACACACACACACACACACACATATATATATATATATATATATATATATATATATATATTGATATATATTATATATATATATATATATATATATATATATATATATATATTTATATATATATATTATAATATATTCAAATACGGACCAGACGACAACCATGCTTAAACTTTGCAAATCGAACAAGCTGTACTCGTAAGGAACAATTGAGCGTCAAAGAAGTCCTAGATGAACAATGTGAAGAAGTGCACTGTTCACCTAGATTTTTTTTTTCTTTTTTTGCAGTTAAAAAATGTGAAGATTGGTTAAACTGTTACCAGTCTTCAAATAAATTTATTGCCCTCTAGGCAGCTGTTCTATGTAAATGTTTATTTTCCTGATACTGTAGTTGTATTGTATTTCATTTGCTTTAACATTTAACGTCAAAACCATAATGGTTTTTTACTCTTTCAGTGACAAGATACAAAGGTCTCAGTATGTTTTTTTTTATACAGTTAAACTTGAGTTTTCCAACTCCGGTATTCACTAAAGGACCTCATTGTGAAGGATAGAATTCTTTTTCTAATTCATACATAAAACATTGATTAAGATTGTTGTGGGGCAGCAAATTAAGTATACTATTGTTGCAACCGGAGTTGAAGATATTTAACATTAAAGTTTCTCAGCGAGAGGTTTTCTGGCTCGCGAAAGTTAATATTAACAGTGGATGAAATCCTGAATTAATTTTCCACGAGGATATCCTCCAGGAAGAGTGGAATTATACTTGTATGAGTCGCCAAAAAAAGAAGAAAAAGATCGCTGTGTGCTAGGTTGGTAGGGGGCAGAAAGATATTAATTTAATCGTGACCTCGGGAGAATTCCCTTTTTATTCTCATTTTCTTCTTTAGCGCTGACGTTGTTCGTGGCGATAGAGAGAGAGAGAGAGAGAGAGGTGGGGGTATGGGTGGGGAAAGAGAGAGAGAGAAAAAAAAAAAACTGGTATAAAATTTGTTTTCATTCGTCTGTATAATTTATTCTACTTATCCGCATATCTCTGTGCATTTGCTTTTCCGTTATCCTCCGTTTTTTTGCATGCCTTCAATTTCAAGTGTATTTCTCCTCCAAAATTGTTTGCGATTTTGAGACTGTTACTGATTCTTGAAGCCTGTAATTAAGAGAAAGTTCAGTGCCTCCAAGACTCGGGCTACGCGTTTCACTCTAACGTTAGTCCATTATTTAAAAAAATTAAATGTACTTCTTGGAACAAAATCAAGTTTTTATCGGTGTCACAGGTTATTTACTTGACTTCCTTATTGTATGGAAAGCCTGCTTTTCTGCTTTTGGAATCTTGTTTCTAGGAATTATGTGGTAGATTACTTCCAGTTTCCTAAGACGTTTGTTATCGCCTCCAAGGAAGTTGGAAGTAGATTTTTTCACCCATTTGTATATCCGCGTTTGTGTTATCAGGATAACACAAGACCGGGTCATAGAATTTGATGAAATTTAGCAGGTTTTGTCACCATTAAAGTCATCTGAACTTTGAGCAGGCTTCTCAAATGATAATTATCTCAAGAACGTCACGTACTGAATGCATCCGCAAAGATCCATGAAATTCAGTTCTCTCATTGTGAGATATCCCGTTAACCTGGAGGGTGGTAGTGCCGTCAGTGCATTGTAGGCAGTACTTAAGGATCTTTGCAGCGTGCTTTCGACCCCTAGCTGCAATCCCTTTCGTTCCTTTTGCTGTACCTCCTTTCATCTTAATCTCCACCTACCCCTAACAATTGATTCACAGTGCAACTGCGAGGTTTACTCCTGTTACACCTTTCAATTTCCGCTTCAGCGTTGAATGACCTCACAGGCCCAACGCTTGGCCTTTGGCCTAAATTGTATATTCATATTCATATTCATATCCTGTTGATGCATACTCAAACATTTTTGAGTGCCCTCGTGATAACTCGAGAACAAGAAGATAGAATTTGATTATACTAGGCCATTATATTTATTAATTAATTTTAAAAATTTTCGTGTGAAATAACTGTCTATGGTGGAGAGAACAAGAAGATAGATTTAGGTTTGACTTTATTTACTGAAAGTTTGTCAGTGTTTGTTAGCTGGAGATCTCCAGAAAGTTGAATGAATTTGCTAAAACTTTTCAGATATGCCTACTTGGCATAAAGTGACCTTCTCAAAATAATTTAACTATTGGGGTAGATTGACCTACTTACAGTATGTTTTCGATGGTAACATTCCGTGAATTCTGGACCATTTTCTCCTCAAGCGATATCTGGGAAAAGTCGCCTAATTAGTAAATAAATAAAGTTTCATTTAACTGTTTTGACATAACTTCCTTCTAACTTTGATGACTAAGGTGAAGAGAGGATTTAGGATGGTTTGACACTTAATTACCAGCTACACATTTGAGTGGACTTTTGGGGGGAAGTACTGTATACTCTCCCCTGAGTGTTCACATTTTGACCTGAGTCAAAGGAATTAATCGCGATCAGCTACAGTGATATTTCTTTACAACTGGTCCTCTTTCGCCACCTTATCTGCTGACTTGGAGCGGTCACGCAACACCTGCCAGGTCACCATATTTTACATGTGCTCTAAAGGAGTGAGCAGTTATATGATTATCTGGAAACTATTTCTTTCCGTCTGCCACCAAAGGCGAGGAATTTTCTTTTGTCTTGACTTTTTGCTCTTAAAACTTTTTCTCTGAAGTTATTAGTTTTGCACTTCTGTTAGAATCAAGCCAACTTTTCTTCATCATCCTTCACTCATTTTTCTCTTTTCATTTGTCATTAGGAAACCTATCTAGTAAACATCTGCATAGGAAGATAGATTTTTCTTCATAAATGTTTATGAAAAAGCATCTATCATATATATACATACATACATACATACACACACACACACACATATATATATACATATATATATATATATATATATATATATATATATATATATATATATATATATATATATATATATATATATATTATATATGGAGCCTGATGGCTCGGTTGGTAGAAGCAGCAACCTCAGACTTCATAGAAGTCTATGGCGAGGGTTCAATCCCGCAGCCGGCCGGTCAGAGAGGGGACACTTTGTTATCCGTGTAGACACCCTGGGATTACGTATGTAATCAACGGATAGGTTTGCTGAAAGCAAATGGGTGTTACAGATTAATACACACATAAACAAAGCCACTCCAACACCTTCAAAAACATAACAGACACCTCACATGTCTCGAACTGGCAACCTACTCGCCCAGTTCTCCTCGCTGCTGGGAGAAAGGGAGCTGGGGGTTTGCAACATTTACACATTCGCTACCGGGGTCTAAGCGATATCAGGCAGGCAGCCGATCGAGGCTACAGCTCACCCCACTGCCAAACCAAAGTCCTTCAAAAGAAGGCATCGTGCTTACCCTGTATAATAATGGGAAAAATGCACGTTAAAGACGAAGAAGAAGCAGAAGATATATATATTATATATATACACACATACAAATGCTGTTTTCTGTCCGGAGGCCGAAGAAAAGGAAGGAATGAGAAACAGGAAGAGAATTCCAAAGCTTAACAGCTGAAGGAAACTGTTATTTGAGGATTACGATTTCCATGTAGTAAATTATGAAGAGTGACCTTGCTTGCGTCACGATGCTTCCGAAAGGGAGATCCTTTCCTTGAATTCAGGAGAACAGTGACCAAAATAATATCTGTAGAAGTTAGTCACAAGATCTTTCAAAAGGAAGATCCTTTCCTTGAATTCAGGAGAACATTGACCAAAACAGCATGTGTAGAAAGTGCGTCACTAGGTTTTCTGAAAGGGAGATCTTTTCCTTGAATTCAGGAGAACAGTGACCAAAATAATATCTGTAGAAAAGAGAGTCTCCAACTTCTGCGTAGGGGAGGATGATCGAGAGATGAGGTGAGAGTGGGGATATTCATTATACTATTTGCCTCAGATTTATTCTTACGAGGAAGCAGACGGAAGGAGAAGCAATCCAGATATGATAGCATTGCTTCAAAAATAAGTTAAGTATAACTTAGTGTTACCAGACCGCTGAGCTGATTAACAGCTCTCCTAGGGCTGGCCCGAAGGATTAGACTTATTTTACGTGGCTAAGAACCAATTGGTTACTTAGCAACGGGACCTACAGCTTATTGTGGAATCCGAACCACATTATAGCGAGAAATGAATTTCTATCACCAGAAAGACTGGGCCAAGTGAATCCTCCATGAAGTCTAGCACCTGGCCTCATTCATATATTACCTTGCATCCGTTCTCATAGTTGTATTACTTTGCTGAAAATTGTGCTCCTAAAAGTACGGCTTCGTAATGTGAATCATCTTGCTTGGCTCACAGTTTTTACATCCAGGCAAGCACGCCGTTGCAATATTCCAAGTATATAAGTAAGGTGATGAAGAGAAAGTAGCTGTTAAAAATTGTAGGCCAGGTATTTGAATTATAAGATCATTGGGCGTGTTAATTCAGGGAGAGATTCTGCAAGAGAGTTTCTCAACCAGTGAGAACGGTTGGGTTCGTTTTCTTAATTTTAGCAATATTCTCAACAAGCAGAGCAAAACGTAGGCATGACGAATTACATTAATAACCTGAATATTCAGTGTTCAATTTGACTCTTGTACTTCTGCACTATCCGATTTAAAGGACGTCATGTCAGTCGGTTTTTCTTTTTTCGATCACAATAAGTTCCTACTGTATTCAACGTGTCCAGTTGGTTTGGCAAGAGGTTGTACACAATTATCCAGATGCGATTTTGTTTTGAATCCGCGAAAAATTCATTGTTTGACTCATCAAAAAAATTGTAAATGTACGCTTTTGAATGTCTGAAAGCGTTGTTTATAACGTGAAAAGTTCTTCTCTTAACCCAAAAATCTCGATAGAATAGATTATTATTTAAGCCACGGTATAGAAGAGACAACGGGTTGATGAATTACTAAACACCTTATGGTACTAGTATGTCATTACAATTGTGACTTGAGTCGTACACTCGTATGTGTGTTGGCGTTGTATTTAGGTGTAGAAAATCTGCTGTAATATGTCATTACAATTGTGACTTGAGTCGTACATTTAGGTGTAGAAAATCTGCTGTAATTGAAAATTTTCTTATGCAGATTCAGTTACTGGATTATCACGTATATATGTGTTTGTGTGCATATATGCCTGATGATATAAGGAGTAGAAATTCCTTGTTATTTTAGAATATTTTCACTCATAAAAAGCTCATAATAGCACGATTCACTGAAATGGTGAAGAAATCCACAGTGGTGTAAATCTAAATATATATATTGGAATATATACTGTATACAAACGAGAGCTTTCGAGAACCTTCTCGATTCTCCTTGAGAAGGAGAAACGAGCAGGTTTTCGGAAGCTCTCGTTTGTATGTATATATTTCTAATTTAAGGAGAGTCGAGTAGGTTCTCGCAAGTTCTCGTTTGTATATATATTTCCAATTCAAGGAGAATCGAGCAGGTTCTCGAAAGCTCTCGTTTGTATAAATATATTTCTAATTCAAGGAGAAACGAGCAGGTTCTCGAAAGTTCTCCTTTGCATATACAGTATATTTCTAATTCAAGGAAAATCGAGCAGGTTCTCGAAAGCTCTAGTTTGTATATACATTTCTAATTCAAGGAGAATCGAGCAGGTTTCTGAGAACTCTCGTTTGTGTATATATTTCTAATTCAAGGAGAATCGAGCAGGCTCTCGAAAGTTCTCCTTTGCATATACAGTATATTTCTAATTCAAGGAGAATCAAGCAGGTTCTCGAAAGTTCTCCTTTGTATATATTTCTAATTCAAGGAAAGAAATCGTTTGTGTGTATGTTTCGAAAGTATATATATATTATATATATATATATATATATATATATATATATATATATATATATATATATATATATATATATATATATATATATATGTTTCTAATTCAAGGAGAATCGAGCAGGTTCTCGAAAGCTCTCGTTTGTATACATATTTCAAATAAATAGTTACATGTACACCACTGTGGACTACTTCACCAATATTTTCATTCATAGGTGCTGAACAGAGAGTCCCATGAACACAAGGGTGGGCAGCGTTGCCCCCACGCGTAGGCGTAGACGCGGATGAGAGTTGTAGGCTAGAGCTGTCCTTGGGTCGTCGGAGCGTGCAGGAGCATGAACCGGGGGGCGTGGAAGCGTGTGTGCATATGTCTACATGTGTACCCGTCCTCCGTGTGGGCGTAATTTTTTTTCTCGGACCTCTTATTTACGGCCGATATAGTTGTTTTTTGTGTCACTGCTTCACGTTTCGCTTGTTAACGGTGTGGTCTGGAGGGGCCGTACTACGTTGTTAAAGGGTTGTATGGGGTTAAAGTAAAATTATGTCTTTTCTTGTTCATCACCATCTCTGTCAGTCGGTAAAGTAGCGTTACTATTTTATATCATCATTGTCTTAACGGTTATTATTATTATTATTATTATTATTATTATTATTATTATTATTATTATTATTATTATTATTATTATTATTATTATCCATTATTAACTCTGTCGTAGAGTATTATTTTGCTTGGTTGTTCCCTTCCATAACATTGACCATCATTGTATAGTTTGTAATGGCAAGATTAAAATCTTCAAAACTGGACATATTTACGTTCTTCGACAGAAATAAAATACGATTTTTAACGGAGTATGTCGGAGAGGCAGCTTAGTAGTACATGTTTCTTTCATGGAACGTCTGACAGTTATTTTATAATAATGTGCATATATACATTTATGCACACATATACATATGTATATATATTATATATATATATATATATATATATATATATATATATATATATATATATATATACGTATATATAAATATAAGAGAGAGAGAGAGAGCGCGCTCAGCTTTCTAGGAAGTCTCAGGTGTCCTCTGTTGACCTCTGGTGACCTGGCGTGCTTTCATTTAGCTTCAGACGTCGACGGAGGTCTAGTTTTGAGAGTTAATTAACATCAGTCCTTAGATGTAAATTAAGTAGTCCCATTTAAGGCTTAATGGGCTCTATGAATTTGATCCACTCGCTCATCTTTATGATGGCCCGGCTCATTGTTCCCTGGCCTGTGTTTGCTGGAGTTGAGTTATCGCTTTGGGTGAAATTTTCTCGTTTCGGTTTTTTCGTTTGAATTTGCAGAGTAGAAGTGATAATGAACAGAGCGGTCTTCATGATTCATGCCAATCTTTAATCGAAGGTTTTTAGTTTCAGTAGAAAAGTTTTTTTAGTTATATATAGCAGAAAATTATTTTATATATTATATATACTGTATATATATATATATATATATATATATATATATATATATATATATATATATATATATATTTTTTTTTTTTTTATGTTAGCTCTCCTGGTCTTATTAGCATGTTTTGTTTTCTGTTCAATATTTTTAACCTCAGTAAAAAAAAATCTCGTACAGAATGATGTACAGTACATCATAGCTGGACTTTTTCTTAGTGAGGCATGCTAATTGAATATATAATATATATATATATATATATATATATATATATATATATATATATATATATATATATATATATTATATATATTTATATGTATATATATATATATATATATATATATATATATATATATATATATATATATATATATATATATATATATATATATATATATATTTTAAATTTAGCAGTCCCCTGTCTTATTAGCATGTTTTGTTTTCTGTTCAATATTTTTAATGTATGTATGTAGTAAAAATCTTATTAGCATGTTTTGTCCAGAATGATATACAGTACATCATAGCTGGACTTTTCTTTAGTGGGGCATGCTGGACAGTGGCTGAATATACTTATAAGATTTCGTATGTTAGTTGAAAAATATTGTTTATAATAGTAACAGCTGTTTCAGTACCGTGCAGAAAGTTAGTTGCATATTCTGTTGCATGGTAGGTTCCAGTATTGTTGGAAGACTTTGCAAAGCAGACATGATGTTATTATGCATGCGTTATATTGATGTTATGTACCTCTGTAGAGAGAAGTGTAGCTACGTGTGAATGAAAATTCCTGTGTACATGATGCTGTGTATATATGTTATCTTGAGTGGTTTGCTTTCACTTCTTATCATTAAAGGTTACCGAAGTAAAAGTGAAGGTGTCATGTGATATGTATGTGTATATATACATATATATGCATATACATACATTTATTTATTATATAAATTATATATATATACATGTATGTGTGCAAAATTATGCTTACACCTTTTACATATAATATTTCCATTGTTACTTTTCTTCCTTTCCTTACATCTGTTTATATCATAGAATGTACATTCATATTTATGTTTAATTATATGTAGTTACGTTGATAGATAGACATTTGTGTATATTCATGACACACGAATTCTTCCAGTATATTTCTTATATTATATTCTTTCAAGAAAGCTATCTGCATACCCACGATTTTCAGTAATAATTAGCCTCTCTCTCTCTCTCTCTCTCTCTCTCTCTCTCTCTCTCTCTCTCTCTTCCATAATAAGAATAATTTAGTACAGAGCAACTGTAATTGCATTTTCGCAGTTAACTCCTAAGATATACATACAAATTATATGCATACCTATAAAATTTAATGTATATCTTAATAGTTTATGAAAATGCAATTATAGTTACTCTGTCCTAAATTATTCTTATTATTATATAATGAAGGACGTACGCTCATTATATAGAACAAGATAAAAAATAACCACTTAACTTCCTGAGCAAGCTTATACAAAGTAAAATATCCATATATCAGAACAGGAAGCTGAGCAAAGAGAAATGCAGTAATTTAGAAATGAATATTAGTAAAAGCAGTTTAACGACTTGGCAGCCATTAAACATCTTCTTACAAAACTCTGTTCTCTTTTCTGTAACCTCCCAGAGAATGCCATTTCTCTTCCTTGCATCGTTTGGTCGTCTTGCGCTTATTTATAGGTTTCCGAGCACATCGTCACGTGTTTACACATACGAACAACCTACGTACACATTCACGCGAAGAATTTTTGGAGTAGACTCACCCGTTTTTGTGTGTCTTTATAATGTATATATATTGACAATGAGCTTCCCAGCTTTCACAGGTGTGTGAATCAACGGTGATGCAGATCAGCTGTGACTCTGCATGATTAATACTGTTGAATCAGCACATTAGACAAACCCCCCCCCACATTTGTTTTTTAATACAGACGGGGAAAATACGGTTAAGTGTGTGAAGGTGATGTGGGTAGAGGAATGGGTCTAGGGGAGAGGGAAGGAAGGGAGAGAGGTAGGGTTTGGGTAAATGAGAGGGAGTTCAAGGAAGGGTATGGGATGTATGATGGGCTGGCTGGCTGTTGGGTTGTGGATGGGGTCCACTGGGTGGGGGGGTGGGGCGGATACCGATTCTGAGGGGCTAGAACGAGCGGCTCGACTGCCCATGGGCCGGAGTGACCTTTGACCCGCCCTACCCTGCGCCCTGCATGCTAATATCAGAAGCCTTCATCCCTTAGGGCTGCTGTTGCCCTGAGTCCAGCAGCAGGGTTTCTGGTCTTGGGAGGGGCGGGGTGTGGGGAAGGGGGTGAGGTTGCCGATGGGGAAAGCGGATATCTGAGAGAGAGAGAGAGAGAGAGAGAGAATCCGAGTTTTTGTTTTTATGAAAAATTTTGATGATTGGAGAGAGAGAGTATGCTTTTGATGCCCTAAGCAGAGCGACGAAGAGGCCTTGATATTATTATGTTGATAATGTTCGAAGAGGCCGAAGAGTGAAACCGCGGGAATGTACCCGAAAAGTAATTGGGCGACGATGAGGGTCATAAGGTGATGATAGTGATTAATGGTGAGACTTGAATGATTATAGTTGCGACTCCATCGCCTCTAACGTGGATTCGGAGTGCCCAAGATCTGAGGTCTGGACGGTTTAGGGGTCATCTTAAGCAGAGGCTACTGTAGAAAAATTCAACCGTAATCATTGGGCTGGAAGTGGTGACTAATTGACTTATTCGGTGGAAGTTGCGAGAAGAGCGGAAAAGAAATCAGGTGAAAACACCTGTTGATGTTTTGCACTAGGTTCATCGGTATATATACTGAATATATATACCTTCTCGGAAACAGAATGACGACCCCTTTGTATTATTTTCACTTGTTGCCTGAGGTTCATCATTCAACATTTTCTGATGCAGCGCCGAATGGCTGTCAAGAATTCGTTCATTTCATTTCCCTGTACAAGATCACTGCTATTTTTGTAGTTTTGTGGAAATCAAATAACTGTTGTTCAGGTTGCACTTGGCTTTCCAAGGAAATGAAAGTCGAGTTTTTTTTGTTTGTGTGGGATGAACCCACCTTTAGTTATCCGTTAATGCTGCTTTTCTTTTTTTGTGTGTGTACTCTGTAATTCCGTTTAGAGAGTTACATAGCCGCCATTAATACAGCAATGAGAGTTCTTGAAGTTGGAGGTCTTCTCTTTTAAATCCACACCAAGAACTGGTTGACAGTTAAGGCTTCCATGACTTAACCTTTCTACAGGTTTTGTTGTTACTGGCTCAAAGAAGCCTTGCGCACGGGCCCATTATTATGAGTGGCTCCCAAAAGATAAATGAACGCCAAATACGCAAATGGTATGATATAGTGAATATCAACCATTTTAGATAAATGCATTAATAGCATTCCCGTGGTGTATTACCGGTGCACGGTCAAGAGTTTTGCATTTGGTGAATAATGATCCTTTATGTACCCTGCTTCGTAAGCTTTACCTAAGAACTATCCTGTCGCCCACATAAGCTGCATCGTTTTAAGATATTGATCTGGCTAATCGTCATTCTTTCTCAGATTTTGAAGGTGTAAGTCAGTCATGATACCTTAGTTGATCATAAAGCAATTCTTCCCTTCAGTTTTGTTACTGAATCATTTCCAAACCTAAGAACAGGATTTCCAGTTGGATTCAGCATCCAGAAAGGGAGTTAACTTGAATTAGTTCCAAAACAGTTTTAATAGAGAACAGGAACAAGCGAAGTAAGATGAAAGACCGGACGAGAGATAAATAAATGAATGAATAAATAAACAGATAAATAAATAAATAAGATAAAAGTTTTCCACTGGAAGAGGCGTTTTTAGAACCAGCAAATGCACATCATATTGCAGTCATCGCAGAGCGAAATGTAAAATGATATAGTAAAGAGAGATGAAACGATTGGAAAACAATGAACGCTAATTACCTTTCCGAAAAATGTAAATGCTAACAAAAGCAAAGCTGTAAGGTGCAGATTGAAATCATAACCGAGTATGTGAGGGCAAAGTGTAAGAAACAACGGAGTGGGTGGTGAGGAGGAAAGAGAATTTACTCCCTTTAATAAAGTTTAGTTTTTTTTTTTACATTTTCTCGCAGGTTCGCTTGATAAGGACATTAATAGCGATGGTCACTTCGAGTAATTATTATCGTCATCAGTTGTAGTATTAGAAATAGTAGTTGTAATAGTAACAGTAAATGTGGTTTTTACCGGGTATATCTATTTTTTCATTGAGTGTTATTCTCTCCAGCGATTGGCGAGAGAGAGAGAGAGAGAGAGAGAGGAGAGAGAGAGAGAGAGAGAGAGAGAGAGAGAGAGAGAGAGAGAGAGAGAGGCGGGGGAACCATATAAGGGCAAAGGATGTGTCGTTGGTTGTTATATATCAAGAGAGCCTATTGAAAGAAACATGTTAAAGTAAGTTTAGATGAAGGCAGGTCAGCAAAGGTAGTTGTACTGGTGGTGGGGGGGGTGGGGGTTGTTGATGAGAAAAGGGTTATCAACGCTGCTTAAATCTTTACCTTTTGTAACCTCTGGTCATGGACGATTCTTTTCTCTGGTTACGCTGTTTTTGTTTTTGTTTGGTGATCATTCACTTTCTGTTTCTCGCTTTGGTATATTTCCTTGCCTCAGAGCGCTACTGTTTCACTTGCATTGTCCGAAGGGTATAGTAAAACGATCAGTTGACACTGTGATGTAATGGATTTAGTTCTAAGCTATCGCATGAGACAGCTTTTAGGCTTGAAACAAGTTGCTTGCCCTGGAAGCAATAAGGCGCCTGTTTTTTCTTCAGTTAATTGTTTTATTTGGTATCAAGTTCCAACGTGCTAGTAGTAGCAGTAACGACCTTTTACTTATTTTATATTATACATACATTATATATTAGTGCTGAAGTTACTGAAATTGTCGAATGACAGAGTGTTGTAACTTTCGTGTATTTTAACACATCTTCGTGACGAAGGTGTTTTAAAATACACGAGTACTGCACCTGTCGTTTCATTTTGAACTTTCCCAGTGGTTTAGCTATTAAACAAAATCACGCGTTTATTTTTGTGATTTTTAGTATATACACATATGTGTATATATATATATATATATATATATATATATATATATATATATATATATATATATATATATATATATATATATATATATATATACATATACATACATACATACATACATACATACATACATACATATCATATACATACATATATATAATACACACATATAAGTGTATATATATTATAATTAAGGGGCAACTAGGGTATGTATTTAATTTCAAGGATTTGCATCTGTATTTCCTTAATATCACCAGCTCCAGCTGGCCCACCAGGTAGCACCGGGGAGAGGACCCGAGTTCAGACCGCTAGCCCCAGCATTCATGTATGTTGACATCTCTAGGTAAAGAGTAGATCCTTCATAGAAAATCGTGGCCTTACTCAGGATGAGCACCATAAATCATTGGCAGCAGGATGATGGATAGGGTTAAAGCGTTGAGTGCTTTTTTGTCTCCACAGCATCAATCCTAGATGCTCGGTAGATGACCTTGGTTAAAAACCAGTAGGCACCGGTAGCGGTCATTGGCTCGTGTCTGCAGGAACTGCCAGCTACAAGGTAGGGACTATTTTTTAGTGTAGCTATTTTTTAATGTATTTACCCAGGGAAACTTCTATGGATCCTGCTACGTAAATGAACAGGCACAGTTTCTGAGGACGCGAAGATACTTTCAATTTATGAATATTAAGGATATATTGAAAACAGGAAATTGGCATATAAGAGTCTTGAGTCAAACTGGAAAGATAGAGCAAGTAGAAATGAATTCAAGTGATGTGGACTGGACTTCTTAGCTTTAAGTGACTCATGATGTGAAGGAGTAGGAAAAGAGAGATAAGAAAGGGATAAGTGCATATCTATTCAGAAAGAGGAAATGGAATTAGTAGAGGAGTGGGCATGACCTCAGTGCTCAATACAGAAAAGGCCATGACTGACTGAAGAGCAGCGAGAAGTACAGTAGGTTGCTGCTGGCGAGATTTCAAACAGTGCAGTATGAGCATTACAGTGAACTATACACCAGGAATGAACTCTCTGAAGAAATAAAAGATGAATTTTACATGGAACTGCAGAATGCTACAGATGTGAAGTGATGCCATAAGGGAAAACTGTGGAAGTGCCCCGTGTTGGTAAGATAATGCTGAAAGAATGATGGCGGTGGCTTGGGCATGTCCTTAGTACAGTCACTGATAAATAATGTGTGGCATTGTCAGTTGGGCTTTTGTAGGGACCAGTAGAGTTGGAAGAACCAGACTTACTTGGATAACCGTGAGAAGCGAGGCTGGAGATGCTTGGAGGTTTGTGGAAAATAAAGCACAGGAAAGACGCAAGTGGTAGAATTTCATAGATGCCTTTTGCGTTGTGTTTAGCGACGGTTAAGGCGATAATACACCCACACACACACACAACGCATATATACTGTATAATGTATATATGTATGTTTAGATGTATTATATATATATATATATATATATATATATATTATAAATTGAATATTTAAGTGGTGATTATTCGTAAGGTTAATATATACATTGTGTGTGTGTGTGTGTGTGTGTGTAAATTGAGTATTCAGGTTGGATTTATTCGTGTAAGAAAATGTAAATAACTTCAGCTATTTTGGGGTGAGTAAAGTCCGAACGCAGACGTTTGCTAATCCTCAAAAAGTAAAGTTGTTCTTAGTAGGGGTTGAGGTTATATTGTAATCGCAGTGAAACATCTTTGTTAAATGTCATCACATCTCCGGGAGACTTCCACAACGAACGAGGTCTTGACTGAGTTAGTGTTTCGGTTCCTGAGAGGATCTGGAACTGTGCTTGGGGTTTTATTTGACCTTGGTGATTTTTTCTTTACCTATTTGTAATGTTTATATATATATATATATATATATATATATATATATATATATATATATATATATATATATATATATACACAGTATACTGTATATATATGCATGCATGTATGTATGTATGTGTATATATATATATATATAGAGCAAAAATTCATATGTAGTTGTTATACTTATTTGTATACATACATAGGCTACATACATACACAGGGAATATTGGTCTCTCTGCACCCTCAGAGTGTATACTCGTATACACGTATACTATGAATATTATGTGTCTGTGTATGGATAGCTACCTTTTTATTGCAATTTCAGAATTATTTTGCTGTGATTGACATATTCAAAATTGTACTTCGTTTTGCTTTATAATTTAAAAATACAGACCTGTTCATGTCAATTGATAAAATGTTCGATATTTTGTTTCTCAAGTACGGTCGGGTCATCTTGATTCTTGCGAACTGAGCCTGAATACGATATTGTTCAGCCCGAAGACAAGTTAAAACGACCCCGAAATAGAAAGAGAGAGAAAGGGGGATTAATCCCGCAGTGTTACACGATAGTTAATGCGGACGTTGGCAGAGTCCCTTTTGAGAAGTGAGAGACGGCCGTCAGTGACGCATAATAGGGAATTCAGCGGGATATAAATCCCTTCTCAAAAGGAAAGGAAGCAGAGGATGATGGTGAAAGGCTTAGCCATCGTCAGTGTATGTATATAGAGGTCAGGTGACTCCTGGCGTAACGTAAAGCCCGACCTTTGAGCCGCTGCTGCTGCGGCTGTTCTCCCTTTTGGCAGTGAGCGCTACAGTTCGCGGGGTTGGGGGATGGTGTTTAGTTTATCTATCGGTGTTTCTTTTTTTTAGGCAGTCTATTGCATGCCTTGTGTGTACTTACACATTGCGTATACAATATACAGTGTATATATATATGTGTATATATACATATATATATGTACAGCATATAGGTTTTTGTATATATACATACAGTATATATACAGTAATATATATATATATATATATATATATATATATATATATATATATATACTATGTATATATATAAATATCTATAAAATATGTATATATGTACATATATAGTATATATACAGTATATTATAAATATAATTATATATGTGTATATATATATATATATATATGTGTGTGTGTGTGTGTGTAGTGTATGTGATTAGGTGTCAGTAACATTATTCATTCTTTGATCTTTTAGTAACAGGGTGGATAATGTCACTGACACTCTAGTGCAATACCCTAAAATTTACAGGTTTAGATCTTGGTCATGGTAGTAATACTTGTATAATTATATATAATTCTTGTTAGGTTCAAGTGATTCCGCAGGCAAAGCGAATTTGATAGTGACTTAAGACTTAACCCGTTGTACGGCAGATGGGAACGTAGAACCTGTAGCGCCATTTGGGGGGACTGAAAGACCCCAGCTTAATTGGGGATATCTGCACACATAAAACTGCAAAATTTTGAACTTTGTGCAAATGTTGCCTGGACGCGGTGCGTTGTCCCTTTTGTGTGTGTGTGAGTGTGTGTGTCTTGGTTTAATGTAAAAATTAGAAGTGTGCGCAATCACTGCAGTTGTCCCTATCAGCATAGACAATGGAAGAATTTTCTTCAGTGCTCCCCCCCCCCTCCAAACCCGTAGAATAGGTGAACAGGCAGCGATGTGGTCAGTATCTACAACCAGAAATAAAAACAAAATGCTAACGAAATGGCAGGTCGAGTACTACGGGATCCCAATGATGTTTGTTGCCTTGTAGCTCTTATATTAATTTTTGTTTTGAAGCTTCTTGTGCCTATGTATTGGTCAAGTTTAAACACAAGAATGGCCAGACTAAAAAAAAAAAGTAAATGGCTAAATGGTGTTGGTCAAGTTTAAACACAAGAATGGCCAGACTAAAAAAAAAAAAGTAAATGGCTAAATGGTGTTGGTCAAGTTTAAACACAAGAGTGGCCAGATTAAAAAAAAAAAAGTAAATGGCTAAATGGTGTCATATTAAAAATGTTTTGGGGTCAGTCTGATCCTACGTGGCATAAGCTACATACATACTCACACGCACACACACACACATTTACATATATGCGTAGTGGCATCAAATAAGTGTCTTGCCGGAATCTTCATCGGAGTGCGCCAGTTTTCGGTGAAGAGTATTCGGATTTATTTCTTCCATTTATTGTTTTCCGTCACGAAAGCTAATTGGCCACTGTGCCATTCTCAAGTGACTGTCTATTATATACTGATGTATATATGTATTTGTATCTATATGTGTGTGTATGTATTATACATATACAGTATATATATATTTGTTTGTTTGTTTCGACGTATTTGTTTATGTGCACGTATTTTTGGTTATTACACAGATTATCTTCTGATGAATGTTCATTGTTTTTCTGATCACCCCTGGAAACTGGTGGAGAGAAGGCTTTGTTTTAAAAATCTTGAATAACACACAACAATAGATTTTGGAAAGTATTCTCCAGCCTTACATGCGGTTCGTGCGACCAAGCCTTTTTAAAGAGACAGACAGCTTACATTGTGAACAGCGACATGTGACACACATTTTTACGTGTTGCTGCGCTTGAAGTGTCTTTTATCTAAATGAGACTGTGGGTGGTTGACGCTGGGAAGGAAAGAAAAGGCTTGAAGTGGTTTCATATTTACCGGAAAACTGAGGATATAATTTTGTTATTTTAGCTTAGAAGATCATTCGTAAAAAAAAATTCAAAATTTTGTTAATGCTTATGTCATTTATGATGAAAATTTAAAAGGAAAATTCAGTATCCCACGGCGAGTCCGTCGGCTGTGATACAAATCATTATTTTCCATCACTCAACTTCGGCTATAATTTTGTTATTTTTGTCCTAGTACATCATTCGCAAAAAAAAAAAAATTCTTTTAATAATGCATGTTCCATTTATGATGACAATTTAAAAGGAAAATTCGGTATTCCACGGCGAGTCCTTCGGCTGTGATACAAATCGTTATTTTCCATCACTAAACTTGGGCTATAATTTTGTTATTTTTTGCCTTAGTACATCATTCATAAAAAAACTCATCAATTTAATAATGTCTTTTCCATTTATGATGACAATTTGAAATGAAAATTCAGTATCCCACGGCGAGTCCGTCGGCTGTGATACAAATCAAATCATTATTTTCCATCACTAAATCTTATGATCACCTTTGGAAGTGACATCCGAAGCTACACATTAAAACTCTTCGCCACGGCTCCGATCCTTTGACCCATAAACCTTTTGACTGTTGGTATTTAGAACTGGCCTCCGACTATCTGACCTTTTTGACCCCTGTCGGAAGCTTGATTGAATGAGCTGTTGATACCCACTTAGCTTCTACACAATAGTTTGCGCCACTCCGGTGTTATTCACTTTGCTCACACAAATAACTCATTACACGGATAGCTCTGTCTCTCTCTCTAAGTTTGTGCCTCGTGAAGTGGACTGATGGCTCGTTCTTCATCTTGTGGTGACACTTCTCTCTCTCTCTCTCTCTCTCTCTCTCTCTCTCTCTTTCTAAGTTTACTGCAGATGTGGGACTGATGGCTTGTTCCTTCTTGCAGGATTAATTTCTCTCTCTCTCTCTCTCTCTCTCTCTCTCTCTCTCTCTGCTTATGCTCTCTCTCTCTCTCTCTAAGTTTATGCCTCGCAGAAGTGGACTGATGGTTCGTTCTTCATCTTGCGGTGATTAATATCTCTCGCTCTCTCTCTCTCTCTCTCTCTCTCTCTCTCTCTCTCTCTCTCTCTCTCTCTCTCTCTCTCTCTTTAATGGATAGCACTCTCTCTCTCTCTCTCTAAGTTTGTGCCTCGCAGAAGTGGACTGATGGCTCGTTCTTCATCTTGCGGTGATTAATTTCTCTCTCTCTCTCTCTCTCTCTCTCTCTCTCTCTCTCTCTCTCTCTCTCTCTCTCTCTCTCTCTCTCTCTCTCTCAGTAATGGATAGCACTGCTAGAAATGAGGGTTTAAAAAGTTTCTTTCTGGCCTCGTTGTCTTGATGCATGCATGCTTCAAGCTAATTTGTTTATGATTTCCTACGTCTAATTTTCATTAGCTTGACGTTGCTAAATTAGAGTCAACACCTTCAGAGCCGGTAGTGTGTTCCGATGCAAAATTCATCGTGAATTTCCACCGGTCAGAGATCAGAGGCCGGAATCGATTAAAGTTAAACTAGCTGTGTACATCGACCCACATCTCCACCCCGCCTCCATATTGGGGTTGGGTCTGCTGTTGAGGATAACCTCATTCCATTAGGCGAAATGTAATTCGATTTGGAGACGAATAAAATAGGTAGTTTACTGCGTGCCGATCATGGTGCTGCATCCTTAAAACCACAAGCCGCAAATATGCATTTTGTTGTCCGCGAGAGAGATGCTTCGATGATGGTTTGATTGCAGATCGAGGCTGATTGCAGTGGGTCCAGATCCCGAGTGGAATTACTGGCGATTGTTGCCTGATGAGCCGAACATCGCTCCGTTTGGTTTTGTCAGTCCCGAAATATGTGAAATTTCTTTTTTACTGTATGTTATTTTTTTCCAGCATAGTTTAGCATTTTGATTACAACACTTGTTTTTGTTTAGTGAAAATCGGATTTGTGTGTGTGTTTTTTTTTTTTTTTTGTAAAAAAAAAAAAAAAAGGGATATCAGTCATTGCTCCATTTCTTGTGGGACTTTCGTGTGAAGTGTGAAACATTTGTATTGATTATTGCATTTTAAAACCTTTTGATGAGCAGCATATTGGGGACATGGTTTTTAATTGCAGGGGTCTCTCTCTCTCTCTCTCTCTCTCTCTCTCTCTCTCTCTCTCTCTCTCTCTCTCTCTCTCTCTCTCTCTCGATACTAAAATCCCTTGAAGTGCTTCTACTACTTCTTCACCCCTATACTTTCAGAGTCATCCTTCCTCTTACCCTCAAAATCATGTGATACATAGAAGCCTTTAACCTGTATATCCTTTACCATTTTTACTCTGTAAATAAATGAGCTCACATTTAGGATCTTGATTGCTATGAAAAATTATACATGAACAGAAAACTTAATGTCGACAGCTTTCAGTGGAAGGCAGACCTTACACGTTTCCCGGTTCTTCGTAGATAAGAAAATTAAATTGAAGACTGCATAACTTTATTTACACCTTAAACATCTATTTCTCTTGTTTTTTTTTTTTTTTTTTTTTTTTTTTTTTTTTTTTTTACTGTAGCGTGAATTTAATTGTTGTTTTATTACCGTTATCCAAATTCAACACCTAGTGGAAGGCATGGGTTTATTCTCATAATCTAAGGAACAGTCTTGCTGAAAATGAAAACCGGTGAAATTAACATGCCATCTCAGATATTTTATAATGCAATACCCTACTTAATATACAGTATGAATACAAGAAGAGTTGTATTATCATTGCAGTATCGAAATTGAGATACACTATATGTGCTGATCGTTATGCACCAAACTAATGAAGAAATTGCTAGTTTAAACCGTTAAAACAGCATATTTTATCCCATAATATTGTTTGAAAATCAGTGGATACAAAACTTACAGATTTGTTTTGTCTTGGGATGTATTCTTAACACAGAAAACTTATTTTTGTGATTTGGCTTGAATAAATAGGAATAAATATAACGTGAGAGAGAGAGAGAGTTAACACGACTTGCCTTGGTGAAAAAAAAAAAGTCCATACACACGCACGCAAGGATAGAGTGAAGAAGTGGGAAGATAAGGGTTTGGATTTGGTGGGGGTGGGAGTTGGGGAAGGTTGAGGGCTCAGCAAAAGATTGGTTATTAGGATTCCTGTTCACTGACTGACTTGACTGATCATCGGGCTTATTTGCCGGTCAGTTTGGCCCAATGATTGACTGACCGACACCATCTTTTTGCTTCTCTCTCTCTCTCTCTCTCTCTCTCTCTCTCTCTCTCTCTCTAATATAATTTCTTACATGTTACAGGTTGCCGCATATCGTATGTTTTAGTGCTTTATCATTTTTCCTAATGATTGAAACTAATGATATCATTCTGGACTTAATTAGAATTTTAATTGAATATCGGACAAATCTTTATTAATTAGGTAATAGATTTATATGTTTCATTTGTTGGTATTAGAAAAGACGCGGTTCAATAAAAACTATACCATTTAGGTAGTTTTTATTGTACCGTCTTGAAAATGGGGGAAGGTAACTTCTAAGTTTCGTGAAAGTCTAGAAATTTGTCACATGTATCTGTAGAGGTGCGAAGAAGTATTTTATGATGCATGGTGTACTTTTCACAAGTAAATGTTAGGGAAAGATGTAGCTGACGGCAGTTAATGGCATGTCCCTCTAAAAAGGATTTTTGTTGTACAAACATTGATCGTGAATTGAACGACATGGAATTTAAATTAGAATTTAGTTGGTCGCCTAAATAGGCTGCTAAGTTTAATATAGAATTTTGCCCTTAACATGTTCTGCCGAAAACCTGGTTGTTGTTGAATCGTTTCGCTCAGGGAGAATGGACCCTGATGTAAGAAAGTTTGCATCAATTTACATAATCATTTTCTTATTCATGAAATTAAAACAATGCAGTGCATGGCTTTCCGCGCTTGAGGATTCCCATTTCTGTCACATTACTCTGCTAGTTTTGATTATCTAGTGATGACTTTGAAGACTTAAAGATATTTTTCTTTACTCGCCGTTAGTTGGTCTTTCGATTTTCGTGTCATCGGTTTTTTTTTTCACGATATCTTTTCCTTAACGTAAACTTAGGTCGATTGCTGTTTTGAATGATTTGTATTAGTGCTGACAAACAGATTAAGCAGTGATTTGTGGATAATATTTATCGATGAGGAAAAAGAGCCCCGAATATTATCACACATTCCTGAAACGTATCGAAATTTTTAGAACTGCACAAACACAGTCATTTAAAAGTAGAGGCATACGAAAAAAGATTAAACGAGCAATTGAAGTAAAAAATAAAAAAAAAGGCGTCTACAAAATTAATATTCTGTGCAAAGGTTAACGCAGAAGACGACAAAACAGATAATAATAATAATAATCTGGTTTTTCTTCCTGTTCATGGCGGTGGCAAGAGCGGCCATGGGTCACGTGGAACTGAACAAGTGTCATGTGATATTCGAGAATGCCTGGCTCTGCAATATCAATGCCGGGTCGCTGTCGTGTTGCAAGCGCTGCGCGTTGCATTATGTACTGTAGGTCCGAACGATGACGCCCTCCCATTCTGTATAGCGAGGGCATTTGATAAGGGGAGCGAGCGATGGATTGTGTATTTGAGTTTGGTCATTAGCTATGAATCCTCATAGCCAGGAATGACTTGTGTTTTGTGATATACAAATGCCGTGAACAATTAATGGTGTTACTGGGTATTTCTGATGTGGATTTTATCAATTATTATTATTATTATTATTATTATTATTATTATTATTATTATTATTATTATTATTATTATTATTATTATTATTATTATTATTATTAATCAGAAGATGAACTCTGTTCATATGGGACAAGCCCGCAGGGGCCATTGATTTGAAAGGTAAATGGAAATCAACGTTGATTGTAGGTATAGCTCAGCTGGCAAATGTCATCTCTTTTATTTACCGTTATTTTTCGGAGGGGGTTAGTGCCATCAGTGCACCTCATGCGGTGCGCTGTAGGCACTGCTCAAGGTTCTTTGCAGCGTCCCCTCGTCCCTAACTGTAAACCCCTTACATTCCGGTTGATATTGTCTTTCTTCCATCTTTCTTTCCACCCTCTCCTATCAGTTGTTTCATAGTGTAGCTTGAATGATTTCTTAGGTCCCAGCGCTTAGCCTTTGGCCTAAATTTTATCTTCCATTCCAACGTTATTCATTTTGAGGAGACGTTAAATGAGTGCAAACCAGTGGCCATATTTTTCTTTGTACAGATTCAGGCTCAAATATGAGACCTATTAAACATGGAAGTCATGGTGTAATGAAGTACACCTGTCAGCGAATACATTTTGGCTCTGAATAGTAGATGGAGTATTAAACAAAAGACATTTGGGTCATTAGTTTTCTCTTGACTTGACATATGCTATACTTTCAGTCTGACATTTTTAAGGCTTCGTATAATTCAGTGCGACAGGATTGACGGCAAACGATCAGACCTTTGTAAAAGAATGTGATGCATATTTTTTCTTTAACAGGATTTTCTGTGTTTCTGTGTCTTTAAGTTAGATATAAATTTAGATAGAAGTAGAAGTGATCTTTATATTTTCAAGAAGAGGTCCTTTTTGCATTATACAAATTTTAACAGGGCCATACTTGGGCATACTTGCTTTTTCAACATCTGTTTGAAGGTAAGGGGCCAAAAAGTGAGTAGAAGTATACTGATGAATTTACTTAATTTTAGCCTATTTTTATACACAGAAATGGAACGGGCAACTGAAATCTATTACATTTCAAGATTGAAGGAAAAATGAAGAACGAGAGAAAAGGATGGCCCTGGCACTGCAGTCTAACTTGTCTTTAAAGATGGAAGGTCAGAGGAGGAAAGAAAAATAAACATGGATCGTTGATCTCCAGTCGTTAAATGTTGAATATCAGGACCTGGTGGGTGTCACGAGGTCGCCCGAAAGTGGCAGGACATTCTCAAGGCCAAGGGAAGACAGGTCTTTCCACTTTTGACTCATATTCAATGAAGCTGCATGCAAGAAGGAACGTGTGCACAGCTTTTATGAATTGCAAGGAAACTGCGTTACCCGACAAATTTATCAGCGATGAAGCAATCAATCATGAATTATGCTTCGCTGCCATTTTTTTTAGTGGTATTAAGGAATTAGTTTCAGTTGGCAGCAAAATGATGAAAAATCAGTAGGTTTTAATGAAACAGAAATGGAATTTTGAAGAATGGTTAGTGCATTCAAGAGGATACAGAGCAAGAAAACGACAACCTAACTATCCTTCTCTCGTAACAAATGTTGAAGCCGAAAACAGTACGTGGAATGGGTGTATCACATGAAAAGATGGAAGCTTAATAAAACCTACCATCGAATTTATGGATAAGTTACCTGCAGAAAAATTATTCAAAGTTTTTTTATGGAGACAAAAGTTTAAAGAAAGTTGGATGTAGAATTCTTTTATGATATGGATTCTGATTCCGGCCCAAGTGGTCGAAATCGACTGTTTATGACCCAGGTTCGAATCTTGGACGGGCTAGATGCACTGAAGCAAATTGTCAGTTAGACATTCGGAAGCCTTTACCCATGGATTTAAAGAATCGCATGTATCCCTACAGAACGTAAAACTTTAAGTCGAGACGTTGACTCATTGTTCACCAAAGTACCCTTAAAGAAGATGTCTTAAAGATTTTGTCAAACTAGCTCCTTGTTGAAAGAATTTTCTACTAGCCCTGAATAAAATAGCAAAATTATTAGAATTGTTTGTATTTAGTAATGTATACTCATTCAGGGTATACATTACTGAATATACTAAATTACTAAATAAAGGGTAATTATAAAATCCATGAAACCCAAGGACATGGTATTTTAACATCGTGGATTTCTTGGTTGGGGCGATTTTAATGAATATTTCTCCAAATTGAATAACTTAGTTCCAAGCATCAGATTCTGAATAGAATGGGAAATGGTCAACAAAGTCCCTTTTTTTGGACATCGTAGTCATTAGAGATAACATAGAATGTAGATTTCATGTCTACCAGAAAAACCACTTTTGGTTTTCCTGCATTCCCAGTTCCATTAACCATGATATCTCAGTTAGAATAAGTTTAGGTTGCAATTTACTTTTACGACCTCAAGAATATTTTGACCAAGAATTTAAATGGATTCGTAAGCTACTGTCATCTCTGAAATACCAAACCACGTGATTGAGAATGCCATCGAACCACGCAAGTTAGCATGTAAAGACAGTCATAAATAAAAATCACGTCCCAGGGCAGCATTAAAAAGTTGAGCCAAACTCGGGGACATGCCTATCCATTTGTTTTCAGCTAAACCAATACCATCGAATAAAGCGATCGTTAATGTTCAGTAAAAACTAAATCCTTAAGACATTTGTGTCCATAAAATCACCTGTCCCTTCAACGAACGTCTCTTACGTAGGATTTACTGGTCATTTCTTTCTCGGAGAATCATTCAGCGTAAGCGGTCTGTCAGACACCAACACTAAAATTCGGCTATTAGCAGTTATGTATTTAGTTTTAATTTTCGTGTTTATATGCATTGGTTTTAGGGGCAGCTGTCTGTTCAAAGGCTAAATGACAGAATCTTCCTTAGTTAAACAAACACACTATGAATATCCTATGCGGCTTGGAATTCTGATGAATTGTTGCAAATATTTACAACAAGCATCCGAGAAGATTTAAAGAGAAAACTATAGCATAGCCGTCACCAAATCTCGAGCCTGTAGCGGCTAAGATATGAAAGCAAAATATTCCTTCACTTCACAAAAAGTATTACTGTTAGGTTTCGAATAAACCAAGGGGCCTCTGCTTCATTCCGTTCCTCTCGTCTTTTCTGTGCTCTACCTTCCTCAAACCTCCACTTATCTCCTTTCTTCTGGTGCCCAGAGGCTATACATGTAAGAGTTCAAAAATTCAATTCCACTATATCTGTTGTGCTTTTGCTGACTCGAGCAACAGCAGTCGGTGGATAAAGGCATGTGAACATCAGCCTCATTCTAAAATGTTCCGGCTATATTTTTCAATAAAACTTCTTTTTTTCCTTTCATGTTCTTTTGCCAATTCTGTTATTCCCATTTGTTTCATATCATACCCCAGTTGTAGTTAATATCGTTAATATTAACAACTAAGGACATGTAATCTTTCCTGCACGTATGACTATGCCATTCGCTGCCATATCCTTTACAATATGGATATTAGTATTACCATTTTATTTCTTTCATTTTCACTTATATCAACTCTGTGTGTTGTGGGAGCTCAAACTTTAGTTTTACCCAATTTTACTTTTTATACATATTTATACTGTATATATATATATAATATATATATATATATATATATATATATATATATATATATATATATATATATATATATAGAGAGAGAGAGAGAGAGAGAGAGAGAGAGATTGATTACCCATGAAATTACAATACAAACGAAGTAAAGAATGGTGTTTTGTTTTGCACAAGCTGTTTCACAACTATTACAGTGGTAATAAATTAAGATACAATGTATCTCTTAAAAAATATATATATAATATATATATATATATATATATAGGTATATATATATATATATATATATATATATATATATATATATATATGTATATATATATATACTGTATATATACACAATAAGGGTCAGTAAAGAGAAATCTTTCCAGCAGACAGTTACACTGTTCCATTACACCTCCTACAGCGGAAGAGGACTTGCGTAAACTTAATAGAAGCTTGAAATCGCTGCTTGGCAGTCTTATCCTTAATACTTTTGCGAGGAAATACCGAGAACGGTCACACACACTGTGGGTTCGATGATATTAATGGCGAAGATAATGATGGTATGACCCGTAATGACCCTCGTCCATGATGAGGAAGGATGCAAAGCTCCTCCCCCTCCCCTTTGATGGTACCTCGCTTCTTATTCATGCACGATTAATCTTTATAGGATATCATGCTTAACACTTTTCAGGCCTTCTCCTCCTCGATGTTTTTCTCCCTTACCCATGGTGGAGGGGGACGCCTTTGGAGAATAAACGAAATCGGGATAATTCGTCATTTAATAGCTCGGAGGAATTATTCTTGCTGTCAATCACCTTACTAGTGTATCTGTAGTGTCATTTCTTAAGATGTTCACACAAAAACTCTAAAATAATTTTATCTTGATTTTGGGATATACTATGTATTCTTTCATTATCATCCCTTTTGTTCGTAATGATGCTATTGCATGAAGCTGAGGTGAAAAAAAAAAAAAATGGCTACCGGGGTCAGAGAAGACAAAGCTACCACCCCATTTCCCTTGAGTGCCTTTTCGACCCTCATTACCAGTCATTTCCAATACCTTTTAGCGTGATAGTGACCCTTGAAAGTCCGGTTTGCATGCTTATCGGCAATTTGCACACGATGATTTCACGAGGGTTATCGTGATTCCGTTGCGAAAGTACTTTCATACTACCGCCGACGGTAAATGAACCGGGTCCCTTATATGGAAATATTCAATATAGCCCCATGGAAAGAAGTAAAACACTGGAAAATAAACTGGTCTTTCGTGTAGCCCGTGTTTTTGACTGACAGGGAAAGTCACCTGTAACCTCATCTCTCATACCTACTTGGGGGGAGAGAGAGAGAGAGAGAGAGAGAGAGAGAATGTTTCACCTTGATGTTCAAGTAGATCAAAACTACTCTTTCATGTGTTATGTGTTGTTCTCAGATATAATTTTATATACGGAAAATAACGATAAACAGGAAAACAAACATCACATAAATATACATATATATAATGTATATACATTATATATATGTGTATATATACATACATATATATATATATATATATATATATATATATATATATATATATATATATATATATATATATATATATATATATGATTAAAGTAATTTAGGGTAGACGTTACTGAAGCTACAACGGTTCTACCATCAAAGCGGAGACTACAGTAAACATTGACAAGGAGAAAATTATATATGAATTCTGTGTGGCAAAGAAGTATTTCGGATTTGTTTCATAATCAAGTATGTTGAACCGTGCTTCAAGTAGCGCCCTTGAGAAATGAAGGCCCTGCTTGTCAAGATAGTACCTTTAAGTTTAATATATTTATATGTGTGTATCTTCTTAACAGTGAAGTCCGTTTCATCCCAGTATATGGAGCAGTTTGAGACCACACTCCTCACTTTGATAATTACTATACTTACCGGCATATAGGTCGGTCCCTGAAATTCTGAAGTGTAAGGTTTAGGTCAGTATTCGCCGGGTAGACGACCCCCAAAAATAAGGCAGCACCATTTCTCCCACAAATGCATGACAAACGAGTCATTTGCGATTTAGCTTCTTAATAATCAAGGGTTAACCCACATAGGTAGTCCAAATAAACTGATGCGCCTGAGCTCTTAGCATCATTCATAGGCTACAAAAATAAACATGGGATTTTGAGTAAAAGCAGATGGCCAAAAGATCATTTGTTGTTACTCATGAATAGATAACTCTATGGTATTAAAGTGCAATGTAATATCAGATGCCAGCACTGCTGAAACAAAGTTGCATAAACCTGTAAGCTGTACCATAATGTCAGTATAAACAAAACCAGAACAAGAAGCGCTTGCCAATCTTCATTTGCACAAATAAAACGTGGAAATAGACTCTAAATTGTTGTAAAGTAACAGTACACATACAGAAATTAATATAAGTTGCTTATAGTAAATATGCCAATAAGTAAATTTTTTTAAGGATAACATAATGATTTATTAATGGAACTGTTTTGTTTATTAATAGAACATGCTACCATAACCTAACCCATAGTTCAATGAATGTTATCTAGGCAGTTTTAATTCTCACTGTCTTGATTGATCATGCACCACAGTATTTTGTTCCTGTTGTCTTACTAGTAGGAAAGACTTTGGGATTTATGATTATCTTTATGACACAAATCCTCTCTGCAAGGCATCACCACATGGTTATAGAAAAAAGTGAGTGATCTGGTTTTCATTGTTACTTGCTCGTCCCTCCACTTACCTGGTTGTTGAACCATTGGTTGATTACCCTTTTGGTGATCGCACGGCTCTACTAATGGGAACCAATCATCCACAAGCAGTCGTGTGATTCTGAAGCTGTGTGGGGGTAGCTGCCTAAATGCTAAAATGGGAGAGTTGAGGTTGAAGTAGAAGTTGATGGTCGATTCCAGGTAGTGACTGGGGAACTCATTGACCTAAACTGTGGATTGTTGTTTTGGAGATCCAAGATGGCATAGAGGAAAGAATTTAGTTTTTGTCTGTCCAGTCTTTCATGATAAGCAGACCAGATTTAGTTACAAAAGGGATCTCTGAGGAATAAGAAAGCTTCCCATCAGCGATCATCATTAAAATGTAAGTGATGCGTCAACAGTATATGGTGGGGTTGTCCATTTCCATGCAGACATCTTTGATGGATCCTATGTAGAAGTTTGTAGAGAGCATCTGAAGGGAGGTAGCCTCCTTGTAGAGGTGTAAAGTCGAGTCTTCAAGGTTTCCGGTGGGGTGATGAGGTCATCTTCTTAAACCCATCTAGTGAAGTAGTCAGTAGCATAGTTGACAGGCACATTTGTGTAAAGGTACTCAACATGCAGGAAAGCTATGACATAATTTTTGATAGAGTTGATCATATGGCAAAGTGAGCTCTCCTTGTGAGTCTAAACATTCTTAAGGAGTTTCATGTTGGTCTGACAAGTTTTGGCCACATCATTCATCAAGTTTGCTTGTTGCTGGGCTCCTCTTGAATTCGATCCTCTGTATGATGCCATCTGCCTTGTTTAGGCAAGGCATTCTTCTGAAAGATAACGCACATAAAACTTGTTTTCTTATTTGATGATTTCAAGGTGGAAAGGAGTTTCTTGCTGGTGTTGAGATGCTACCAAAGAAGTATGCAAGTACCATAATGGCTATTAATTTTTGTAGATATTTGCCTGCAAGAGTGAGGGGGGCTTTTGTCAAAATCTTCACCTTTTTATAAAGGTCATTATATTGCCTAGAAGGGTCTCACACTCAAGCTTTGTTTGTATTAGTAGGCATTGGGGAAGTGTGCCAGTTCTTGGTAACTTGAAAGGCCAGCTCTAACTAGGTTAATAAAACCATTCTTTCGGTAGGGTTTAAATTTAATTTCACCAGCTTCTGAAGTTCTCTTTTGTGGCTTCCTAGTGGTTGTATAAGTCTCTACCAAATTCCTCCATGATACTCCTTCTCAGTTAACCTTCAGCTGTAGAGCATTCCCAGCACTGGGGAGTGGCAGCATTATCATCCTTAGCTTCTTCAGCTTCCCTCTCTTATTTTGGATAGCCTTAAGGTTTCCCTTAGAATTCCTTGCGACACTCTTGGTGGCAGGCCTGTAAATCATGCAAACAGACATCAGAGTGGTTGATGAAGTTGCTATGCATGCAAGTCAGAATTAAATTTAAAGTACCCAGTCCCTTAACAATTCTCTTGAGTCTTTCAAGCTTGAGGGAAGATTTTCTCTCTTCGGTAGAGAGCTGAAAAGTCAAAGGTCCTATTACCTTAGTAAAAAAATTATTTTATAAATGATCAGTTGGTCTGGACATTTCTAAACATACACTATTCTGTTATCAGACTGAGTTTGAAATGCAAGATAAGGGATTATGTATAATTTTTCAGGTAAAATTGGCCTGCTTGGCTAACTTTGTGATTCACCTACTTACAGGTCATTTTGGGCAGTTTTTACAACTTTTAAGCCTTCCTACGATGCAGCTGCACTGCTTTGTGGGAGACTGATCTAAGGCCAAGTAACCTCCCCTCAAAAGAATAGACAATTGTGGATGTGCAGGTGGTTAGACGGGGATTTCAAATCTGTCCTTGTTGAAACTCCTGTAGCTCCATCATTTAACTCAGTTGATTGATCCATGGTAACAACTGCTCTTCGTATATATTGCCTCGACATGCTCATTAAAGGCTTTAAATAGGGAATGTTAAAATCGTAGATCTTATTGAGGTGATTCAATCGGGAGTGCCTACCATGGAAGTAAATTTTGTGATGGTTACATGCGTGATTAAATCGAGTGCTCACCATGGGAACTAATGGTTGATGGAGTCTTTCATTAATTTATTCTCATATTCAGATGACGTTGCCAGCCCCATGACTTTCTTCACCTTGGCTGCGACTCAGTGCAGGTGTCTAAATGACAGGTACATAATTCACTGGAGGCAAATGGCAGTTTTCAGGAAACGGCAAAATCATTTCTGCCTACGCAAGACTTAGGTCTCGGGGCTCATTGGTGGGCAAGACTGGTACAACTTTACCACACACGCTTGTATGTGCATATATATATGTATGTGTGTATATATATATATATATATATATATATATATATATATATATATATATATATATATATATATATATAATGATGGCAGTAAAGGCAATTTATGACAAAAGCCTCTAAGAATTAAATAAGTCTTTAGGAGGTTATTTCTGGCATGTCCTTTGCATATATAGGTCTTCAGTTTCTCGAAAACTCAGATGCCCACCCAGCTACGATTCCGTCAAAACTTTCCATCACACGAAAATGTGGTCTTTCGGACATCTAGTAGAGACTCGGACATACAGCTGTGATTGTACAGTGTTCTCTGAAATACTGTACTAGTTTTATTAATGTTTCTGATGAATATCTCCCTCGGTTAGGTGTTTATCGGAGATTGAGTGTGAAAAGTGATATGCCCAGCATCAGTAACGTTGTCATCTCAACTGCTTTACGGGGTGCTGCCCTGCAGGGGTATTTTAAATTTATGGCATCACTGTTTTCAGTGCCCTGTGCTAAATTGATTGTATTTTGAGTGCGATATGAACTCTCTGTTTACTATTGATTTTTATTTACATTGTAGGATTATTTACGTACATCACGTTTAAGTTTTATTCCCTTCCTTTTTTAGTTGTCGTGTAAAGTAGTCATGAATAACTGATAGGTACTTGGACAAATTTTGCCACAAATATATTGATAACTGTTACGTTGCAGATTATAGCCTGACAGATACCAAAATTTTTATAGGCAGCGTTCATGTTTGGGTTCGATTTTAAGTTTTGAAGATATATATTTTTCTATTTTTATTCATTATCTACATTAATTCCATTACTTTTAATAATTTTTTATGGTTGATGTGTAACCTAAGACTCGCGAGAAAAATAATATTAACGAAAAAGAAATGTGCGAAATTTCATCATTGTCTTTCAGGTTCCTCCGTTACGCTAAAT
>NC_089765.1:7525875-7585875 GCF_040412425.1 Macrobrachium rosenbergii | reverse complement strand
TTTTAATGGAAGGTGCTAGTCGTAATGAAACTCATGGATTATCAAGGAATAATGGTGCAGTCTGTCATTTTTTTTGTTTTTTTTTTTTGTTTTTTTAATATTTTGTACAGGCGAGGGACTTGTATTGGGCATCATTAGCATGGCCCTTTGCAATTATTCAAATGTTGCTTTCATTATGGGTTAATGAGTAACGGGGATCAGGTTTGGAGTGGCGATTCTTTCAGTGGAGGATATTGCTTCTAAGTTTCTGTTGTTTTAAAATCCTTTTGCTCAGCTCTGGTATAGATTTTAAGTATTTTCGAGCTTAATGCTGATTCACATACTGTTGACGCACAAAATAAGCATTTCGTAGCATTTTTTGTCATTATTATTGATGCTATGGATAATTGAGGACTTGCTTTTCGACTTCTTTTCTTCCAATAATAAATATCTAGAAATCTTTAGCAATATGAATATGTATAAATTTTACAGATGCATATCAAATATCTCTTTCTAATGTTAGAACATATTCTGAAACCATTTATCATCAGCATCCTGATAGGTATATTTACTGCGATTGTTATCCAGTAGTTTCTTGAATTCGAAATTGCCTCCATACTGTAGCCAAAATTTTCGTTATCTGTCTGAAACTATAACCATTTTCTCCTCGGTCATTTCTTTATTTCTTTATTTACTGGTCTTTCGTAGCCTTGACTTGAATGACTCCTTGCCTCCTAAACCTGCATCAGTGGTCTGTGCCGACCTCTTCTCTCTCAGTTCCAGTCCTGCATCTTGCCCAAAGCTTTACCCCCAACGGTGACTGAGGAGCAGTGTCGTTTCTGAGCCAATCAATCAACGGCTTAGAGCCTCGTCCGTGACAGTCACTTCATCTTGGCCGCAGAGGTGCTGCTGCATCACAATGCTGACTCACTCACGGGTGGCTCTCTCTCTCTCTCCGCAGCAGTCCCCGCTGATGAATGGAGACGCCTTCGCTCCGCTGATGAGCTGCGGACTTGGTGTTTATTAAGGAGACCCCTACTGTTCGACACTCTCCTTTTCCCCCCGGGTCATTTCTGTTTGAGGTGTTTCATGTTTCGAAGTTTTCGATGCTGTGTGTTTTTTTTTTTTCGGGTCTGTGGTTGCAAGTGGTTTGATAGTTTATAACTAAACGATTTATATACATATAATGTATGCAGTTTTTTTATTTATTTATTTTCTGCATTTGGGGATGGCATATATATATATATATATATATATATATATATATATATATATATATATATATATATATATATATATATTTCATAAACTGAGTCCTCAGTGTATGGGAAATTGGGAACAGTTTATTATAGACTGCTTTTAAAAGGGGGGGTCCTAGTTTATGAATAAAAGGAAGACTACAGAAACTCCTGCAGAATCTTCCTGGATTTACGTAAAGAATGAAGGTCGCCATTTGGAATGAGAATTCTTTTACAATTAAAAGGGGGTTTATTTACAGAGAATGGGGCAAATATGCGAGACCAAAAAAATGCAACAATTTACAGACATAAATTACATATGATAGATCAATAATGCAGTAATTTGCAAATAAACAATGTAAAATGTAAATATGAGGGGCCACAGATACAACAATCCCCGTTATAGCAAATGACTCTGTTATGTTAAAATGCATCCATTCACAGGCAGTAATACATTGGAAGGGGTGAATTCCAGGGTAATGGCAATCAGTTAATCAAGATGATTTCTGTGTAAAGCAACGGGATTCTTGGCGATCAGGCTTTGACCAGGAGTAGTTTGCTGTGTTGGATGGCAGTTGTGCAGTGGTCAGGCATAGATTTGTGGACTGACAGGATAAGATGGCTCCTTTAAGAAGTTGGGTCATGAGTTAGTACAGCCAGGGAGACAGGGAAACTCCTTGCTATTAATTAAAACACAACAAATCTCCACTAGGAGAATCAAACACTTACATCACTTAACTAATTTGCTTTAATTTACACTGAGAATATTCTGAATACTTATCACTGATCATATTAGGTTGATTTCAAAGCAAGTCATGGGGTGATCCATGGGCTACGATAGGGTGACTTAACAAAGGGACTGTTTTTGGAGGAAGAAAATCAGTTGAAGAATGGAAAATCAAATTTCAGGGGGAGGGAAAAGGGCTGGCTATCTTGAGGTAATCATGGACAGCGTACCTGGTCTGTAGATGATGCTTGCTAACATGTTATGGTACATGCGGCCGTGTACTGGAGTTAGTTTCACCAGCGTAAAGAAAGCACCGAACGTGTTGCTCGGACTGGCGTTAGCTGTGGAGTGGCTGTCCGGGAAAACTGAGCACGTCTCCCCCAGTTGTTTGCTTCAAAGTCTCAGCCCAAGTCGATCTGCAAAAGCCATACAGCCAACAAAAGAGTGAAGAAAAAAAAAAGGTCTTAAGATTAATTTAGAGGTTGATTCCTATCTCTCTCACAGCCTGGCTACGTCCCATAACAATGTATTTGCTGCTCCCATATCGCGTGATGGGGTGAGGGGGTTTCATTGTCCACCCCAGGTCAGGCTGAGGTGGAAAGGCTATCCCTACATGAGTGAAACAGGCGCTAACTGCTTTTTTCCTAGTTCAAATACGCTTGGCTCCACCTGCTCCGGCCATGTTTTCTTGGCCCTACAGTCAAATGAAAGGTGAAAATGATTCCCAGAATGAATTAATCACTGGCTGCCGGACGAGGGAGGAATAAAACATGACAATATATATGTATGTATATATATATTATATATATATATATAGGGGATGCATATATATATATATATATATATATATATATTTGTATGTATGTGTTTTTTTTATATATAAACCGACTTCCCTTATCTCCAGAGAAAGAAACAACACAGCAGTCACCGTCACTTTCATACTGTAACTGCTGATTTGTGGGAGACATTACTGTGTAGAAACTTCCTCAACGTTTGCTGTTTCATATAATACCTGAACAGAAAGTTCACAGTCAGTTTATCAAATCCACACACAAATTGCACCGGTGACCACTTTCTTTTATGCAGTGGCGTGCTTCCTGGACATTAAACCCATTCCATAGTAATACTTCTTTCATGCCATTTATCATGTACTTTGTAAATCAAGCCTGTCGTTCTCCATTCTGATTCATTCTTTCACGTACACCATCTTTTTACCACTAATGCGTATCTCCACACCCTTCTCTCTCTTTCACTTCATTGGAGGCACAGTTTTTCTCAAACAGTTCATATGAGCAGCTTCAGCTGTTTTTTGTTCTCGTTTACGTTCAAGCTCCACAACTCATTTCCATTAAGCAACAAGAAAAAAGTGCGCCGAAGTTTCTCCGGCGCAATCAAGTTTTCTGTACGGCCTATAATCAAGGCCACCGAAAATAGATTTATCTTTCGGTGGTCTGTGTATAATGAAACTTTAACCCCGGCCCGGTTGTGGCCTGTCCTATATCGTTGCCAGGCGCACGATTATGACTAACTTTAACTTTAAATAAAATACAAACTGCTGAGGCTAGAGGGTTGCAATTTGTTATGTGTGATGATTGGGGGCTGGATGATCAACATACCGAATTGCAACCCTCTAGCCTCAGTAGTTTTTAGATCTGAGGGCGGACAGAAAAGAAAAAGTGCGGACGGACTGACAAAGCACAATAGTTTTCTTTTACAGAAAACTAAAAATGGCCCAGCAATCCCCTTGTACATTTACACCATGGCTCCATAGACCTCAGTCTCTTTTCAGCCTTTTGCTCACACCTTACTACCTTTCCTTACGTCATATATTCTGTGACTCGTCATCTCTTGCGTCATGCTAAATGCCTATTAAGAACCGTCTATCTCTCCTCTTCCATTAAATGATCCATCTTTCAGGTTTCCATTAATTACTCTTGCTCAGATCTACTCACAACGTTTTCCTCTTGCAAACACTTTCAAACCTGTTTACTAGTTTGCAGTTTTACTTTACTTTGTTTTGCAAGTGCTTAGGCAATTTATATCTTAACAGTTTATGCGCACACATATGCTGTATGCATACCCTTCTGTAACTTGTACTGCTTTCTCCATTGAGGGATATATATATATATATATATATATATATATATATATATATATATATATATATATATATATATATATATATATATATGTAAATGTAATACTTATGTTAAACTGGTGAGACAGGATTGTTTAGATTCCAGATTCTTTAACCTAAACCATCCCATCTCATTGAAGGCTAACAAGAGTAGAGGAATATATATGCACATGGAAGTTTTGTGGCTATTTTGTGATAAAAAAATATATGTATGTATGTATGTACATGGACGTATGTTTCCTTGCCTTATTTCATTCGATCGTGTGCAACAGTATTTTTGTGAACTGGTTGCAATGGTGCAAGCTCTGCTCTCTCTCTCTCTCTCTCTCTCTCTCTCTCTCTCTCTCTCTCTCTCTCTCTCTCTCTCTCTCTCTCTCTCTCTCTCCGACGGAATTTATATTTTGTGCAAACTCAAATGGATTCATTGATGTTTTTCTCCAAGAGAGGAAAATAAAAAAAATTTTAGTTGAGTAACTTGAGTTCAGCAGTACGAATATTTCAAGAAAGTTGCTGATACGCGTTCGCATATTCCCTTCCAGTATCTGAAACAAGATGTAAGTTTACATCGATATGCAGTGCGTTCAACTCTAAAGCAGATATCTAGGCTGCTTAGTTTCAGCTTGAGATACTGAACATAGAGGTAAATAATTTTGAACTAACAATGTAAATGAAAGATTTGAATTATTTTTGGATGAAAGTCTCGTGTCGTTAGTGACATCGTTCGAACGGATAGCTGTGAGTGAAGTGTACTTTTTCAATAAATAAAGTTATTTGTTTTAAGGTTGAATTTTCTTGTTTGTGAAGTGTGAAACCTTTTTAGATAGTTTCCTTATCAGTGCTCATAAAAACTTGTGGGTAAGAAGCCTCTAGTCAGAAAACTAAATAGCTGCCTCAGGATATATACTTATGTTTCAGAGCAGTTTCATGTTAATCCATATTTAAAGTGCAATTTAGAAATTTGGAATGGTAAATTTTCGTGGAAAACCCACAAAAGTGGACACGTGCAGAAAGGGAAAAATAGTTCTCTCCAGTTCTTGCGTTGCTGCAAAGCGGAAGAGCTCTCTCTCTCTCTCTCTCTCTCTCTCTCTCTCTCTCTCTCTCTCTCTCTCTGAGGTATTGAAAAACAGCCTCGTCCTAAAGGGGAATTTTTCCGAACGACAAAATCAAATTGAGGCTCCGCCCAAAAACACTCTTTCTCTTGTGTTCGGACACAAACACCGTAGGAAAAATGAGCTGCTTTCCTTTCAAGGTCCGAAGTCCTCAAGACCTTCGTTTAAATGCGATGATACAGGACTATTCATCTGCTCTCTATTAATCTTCAGATCGAATTGGCGTCAGCTTCTCATATGCGGAGTCATAATATGCACTAGAAAAACGTACATTAACTTCCCGAAAGAATGGCAGGTTGTAATGGAACCTGCCGCCTCACATTTATCAAAGTACCTCGCGTGCTAATGGCACTGGCATTTTTAGACCTCCCTTGTATCGCAGCACAAGAGAGCTCGCTCGATTTTCGGCTGGAAGTTTTTCCTTACCTTTTTATTTGGATTTGGGCATTATTCTCTTCCCTGTCTCATGACAATGCTCCGTGTTCGTCAGCCGATCTGGATTGTTACACTGGTATTTGCTTTATTTTTTCGTGGATATGAGGAAGTTCATGTGTTTCGTTGAAGAATATTTGGAGAGTACTGATTCAATCTTCATTTGATTTTTTATTAGCGTCATCGATTTGTTTTTAAAATTGTAATCGAATATTGCTGCTTACAGCAAATGTTCAAACAAAGTAATGTTTGTGATGAAGATTAACCTTCGTTGCCAAGTTTAACATTATTGTTTGCATGTATAGGGACTTTTTTTTTTATGTCCGTCGTTATCCCCGTAGCGGGTTAGTGCTGTCAGTGTACCTCATGCGGCGTACTGTAAGCATTACTGAAGGGTCTTTGTAGCGTCCCTTCGCCCCGTAGCTGCACCTCCATTCATATTGTCTTCCGCTATCCACCCCCTCTTAACAAATATTCCATAGTGCAGCTGCGAGATTTTCCTCCTGTTATACCTTTCAGACTTACCTACTCTGTTTCCTTTCCAGCGCTGAATGACGTATCATAGGTCCCAGTGCTTGGCCTGTGGCCTAAACTCTATATTCAGTTCACTTCATGTCCGTCTTTATGCCTTTGCTAGCGATCATTCACTCATTCCTCCTCGTCACACCGCACGTATGGAAATGCCAGCCGTCTTCCGCTTTTCCCGATTTTTTTTTTTTATTTCTCTTGTTTCTTTCACTTTTTTATCATTTTTATTAAAATTTCTGTATACCATCCTTCGCTGTTAGAACCAACTCCCATTCCTCTTTTTGCTTCTTGTTTAAGTTGTGTTTGGACTAAATAGGGGGGTTAGGGAATGAGACCCATGGATGTCAACATTAAAAAGATTCTTGAGTTTCATAGCGAAAGAAAAAAGCAAAAAGAAAAAAGAAAATTTCTTGGAAGCTGCGATAAGGTCTTAACACTTACCGGGTTCAGTTACCAGGACGTTAATGGTGACCATCCCATTAACATGGAGACTACGTAAAGCTGAATCTTTACAGTTCATGTCTCCCCTCGAGTGTAAGAAAATTTTAAACCTCTGCTGATATCGAGAGTGAATATATAATCTGTTTTATTTCGTAATTATCTTTATTTTTATTTTATACCTGTGATGGTTAACCAGTGCTTCAGCATTTAGGCTTTTTGCGTTTTGACTCATTTTACCACTAAAATCAGTTGGTAACATCCTTCGGATTTTTATTTATTAGCTAAACATTTTTTCTTTTTTTTAAATTATTTGTTACATGAGTTTTGAGTGTTCTCTTATTGAATAACATTGCTCTGAAACCCTTGTTATATAATATATATATATATATATATATATATATATATATATATATATATATATATATATATATATATATATATATATATATATATATATATTATATATATATATTCGAGAATGTGCTCATGAGCTATTTAGTTTGTTGAGCAGTCTCTTTCTCTGCAGTGAGGGCTAAGCTTATGATAGGTTCAAGGTTCATCACATTGGTAAAAACACTTTTTTGCAGAAAGCACTAGGAACTCATCTAGTTAAACTGGATTTGGTATATTTTCAGCCCCATTCATCATCAGTTTGTTACCTTATTTGTCTTGGAGCTTATGTAGGGTGGCAATGTGAATTGGAATTGGTTTCAATAAGCGTTTAATTGAGAGCATTTCAAAGGAAACTGTTCGAGAAGTCGACGTCTACTCTGTGATTCTTTTGTAATCGTATGAGAGTGTTGTTATTAGTGTTATAAATGATTAAGGATTTGATTAGGCGACTTTCAGTAATTCGAATTTTAGATACCGAGCTTCCTTTGAAAACAGTAGAAAACCTTCCATTTTTTTTTTTTTTTTTTTTTAATTTCTGAGATTTTCCCCTAGTTGAATTATTTAGTTTTAACAAGTAAAAAAATTTATGTACACAAACGAAACAGTCAGAATTATTAAAAGCAATGCTTAATGAATAACGATACGTGCAGTAGCTGGCCAGATGGCTGTGAAGATTTTGGAATCCTTTTCAAGGGAGCACTCGAAAGTTTTGTTGCCCGAAGTGGAGATTCGGCAGTTCGAATTTGGGAAGGATAGCTTCCATTGAAAAGAGCAGATAGCAGAAAACTTTTCGTAGTTCACAGATATGTTATAATCGTTTTCAGAATTATTTCTTAGATACAATAGCCATTTATTTTCAAACAGTCAGACAAACAATATTATAATCACATAACTTACGATGTTGTTGGAATTCTCTTGTTAGATATTTGTGATTTTTGATACCGGCAACTTTTTTACAAGTAAACCCTACAATTAGTGAAGCATTCGGAGTACTTTGGATTGAATGAGTGCTCTTAAAAATTTAATATTGTTACGATTATTGTTACTCGCATGCCTTATGGGAACCATCCAGAGAAAAGTCCAGAAAGAAACATGATCAGAGAAAATTCGCCTGAGTGTACCTTCTGACAATGGCACTCGAAACCAAGATTGAAGAGACCTTGGCATGGAGTCCTTGAGAAAAGTGGTTGTACGGACACTATAAATAGTTACAGAGACTTATTCACTTTTTCAAAATATAGTGAATATTGAAGCCGTCTTTGGAAAGCTGGAATTTTGGTATTTGTTGATTACTGGTTCATTTTTAATTTGTTTTTTATTATGGCTGTTGTTGGTCTCCTTAAACTGCAGTTATTCTTGTATTTTTGGTGTATTTTTCTGTATTATTTTTGTTATTTGTTGCAGTTGTGACCAATGAATTTTTTAAAAAATATTTTCTTGTCATTCCTGTTAATATATGTTTTTTTCACAACTTTTTTCTTTTATTTTATTAGCAATGATGCTGTTTTTGTTGTTCGTTTTATTTTCCTTTTATTATGAAGTGCTAACGGAAGTCTGGGAAAGAATTTTCGTGAGAAAAGTCGGAAGTCGAAGTTGAAATAGTCAGTGTTCGTTGGTTTTAATTATCATTGATGATTGCATGCAAAACTTTGGTAACTTTTGAAACTGTGTAATAATTACTTAAGGGTTAAAGTTAATATTAGCAAGTCTCTGGGCAGGATGATCAATCAAGTAAAAAATAGTAGTAATGAATATTGGTATTAAGAATGGAAGTGACTGACTCGTACTGTGGGTAGCAGTAAGGTTTGAAAGTAAATGGAACAGAAAAATGCTTAATGAGGTGGAAATTGGAGTGGGTGAAAGGGTCTTCAGGCCACTGTTTTTCATGTAAGGGAAGTTTGTTCGGAGAATATAAATGAAAGAAGATATAAGGAAGATGTTGAGATTCCCTGTCTAGTGTTATTCGGAATAGCGGAGCTGAAAGATTATGTAACGATAAGACAATGTGCTAAAGAATTATAGATGAAAAGATAGGTTATTGTGCGTTTAGGTAGTGTGGTCGAATCGTTAAGTAGGGAAGAACGTGTAGGAGACGCCTTGTGAAAATACTCGGATAACGATGGGACCAAAGTAGTTACATCGTCATGATCTTAATATTCAGGTCAATGCACCTCATACGGTGCACTGTAGGTATTACTTAAGGTTCTTTGCAGCATTCCTTCAGCCCCTAGCTGCAACCCCTTTCGCTCCTTTTACTGTACCTCCTTTCATATTCTCTGTCTTCCATCTTACTTTCCACTCCCTCCTAACAATTGATTCACAGTGCAACTGCTTTGAGGTTTTCCTTCTGTTACACCTTTCAAACTTGACTGTCAATTTCCGTTTCAGCGCTGAATGACCGCATAGGTCCCAGTGCTTGGCCTTTGGCCTAAATTCTATATGCCATTCCATTCCTTAATATTCATGAACAGAGTACTTGCAGTGACATGTGAAAGTCGTAGGTTGGTGTTGACGTTTGCGTATGAAGGCTGGAATCTTATGTTGGTGGGATTTGGTAAGTCTCATACGTAGACTTTTCACTAATCCTCACAGTTTTCCACAAACTGAAGATTCTCGTTTTTATAATAACTATATCATAACTCCTCGTTCATTGTGGACCTGTATTTTTATTGTTCATTTTCTTATCGTAAATCTCTTTTGAACTCCGAACTTGAATACTTTTGAAAGTGTTGAAGACACCGATTCGAAAACACTGACACAGTGAGGCAACGATGGGAGCGACAGTTTCAAAGAGCTAAAGAACACTAAACAAATGTTTCCTTCGCGGTACAGGAAAAACCATTGTATGGAATGCTTTTAGGTTACTCTCCCGATCTCCATCCAACTAAGATAGTACACATGCATCACGAGTTCACTGTCTGCCCGGTAATTTAAATGTTAATGTTTTAAGAGCTGAGAATGAACTTGGGTGGATTGTCTGAAGCCTGCTATTCATAAATACTTCCGCGATTGTGAAATGTTTTTTAGTTTTTTTATGAGTAACGTTAAACTTCACCACATAGAATATTTTTGGGTATTACTGCTTTTATTATTGTCGCTATCAAATTTTTTTCCTTGTATTTTGGCTGATTTTAAAATGTCTGAAGAAGTTACTTTGTGTTGTATATAAAATACACAATTTTTGCGCAAGGAAAAGTGTAAAGGACACTCAGCTGTTTTTTCATATTACAGGTAATATATAGTCTTGATCAAAGTTTGACTATAAACGAGTGTCTGCAACACAAGAAAATGTTGAAAGTAGAATCCAGTGATAATATTAATGATTTGAATACAACACAACGAGAAATTATGAACTAAAGTTTATGTACGATGTTAAAAATATTGAAGTAACATAACATCATAATGATTGTAATTTTTCAAATTAAATAGTTATATGTACATCAGCATTATATTTATTTTTCCTATTTCCATGTTGTCATATTTTTACTAGCGTGGATTCCTCCACATGGATACTCCATATTTTTATCCACAAAATTTTTTTGTGGTAAAGTTTCATAATTGTCTTTGTAAGTTAGAGATTTATTATTATTATTATTATTATTATTATTATTATTATTATTATTATTATTATTATTATTATTATTATTATTATTATTATTATTATTATTATTATAGGTGGCAAGGATGGCTCTCTGTTTAATCTACTCACTTGCCCAAGACATATTTCTCTAAGTCACAGACTTATCTTTATGCAAAATTGCTGAAATTTCAAAACCGTAATCTTTTTTTTTTTTTTTTTGTTTGAACTAAACTGCCAACTTTTTAAAATTTACGCTACAGTTGTAAAAAACGAGCCAACAATAAAAAAATTTGTTTTGATTTAAATGTAGATATAACCCCATCCAAAATCAGTGAGGATGCGGTTGGGGAAGAACAACAAACAGTTGTTTAGGTGCAAGAAAACGTTTTGATGACGGGTCACTGTCTGAAATGTGCGATTTTTAGAAAAACAATACCAGAAACTTGACTTTATCAGAAAATTGAAATTAGAGTAAAAGGTGGTGCAAAAAAAAGCGCGGTTCGGAGTATTGAATCTAGACGATAACCTGATACATCACTCCAAATTCATGTGTTCTACCAGAAAAAAAAACACAATTTTCATTCTTCACCGTAAGTTAGGTATCGTTGAGGACAATATGCGAGCTTACGTTAAAAACAAAAAAAAAACATTTAGATATTAAATTTTTGACTGATACGCATGAGCTTACTGATTTTTTTTACTTACTGATCATTCCGAAAGATTATAAAAATATTTGAAATTTTGTAATTTTTTCAGTGGTAAGAATATTGACGTGGAAGTTTAAGGGAATGTATATTATACACTGCCGTGAAATGTGCAAGGTCAAAAGTCTGTTATGGTATTTCAGAAAACGACCAAAAACAGGATTTTCATACTAATCACCGGAAAACTAGTTGGGGCTTTCATCCAAGTGTGGCGTGTACAAAACGTTCAAGATCCTGGCTTAATATAGCGAAGATTATTTACAATAATTGCGGTACACTGGTACCAAATGTCTAATCGTGATGATTATTTAATGTTAGTAGCAGCAGTATTAGTATTAATTTTAGATTTTGTATTATCAAGCCGAAATCCTTTGTTTTACAATGGATGTACAAATCTTTCCAATCAGATAATGATAGCAGTAATAAAGAATTAAAGTTCTTTACACCATAGCGGACTGTTGGTGTGTTACGACGTGTAGTTTTATGCAAATAGCTTAGAATTGCAAATCGAAGTTTAGCTGATTCCTGTTTCTTTCTTGATGATACTTGATAATCTTTCCAACATGCGAGCGACCCATTTTCAAGTGTATATATATATATATATATATATATATATATATATATATATATATATATATATATATATATATATATATATATATATATATATAATATATTATTATATATATATATATATATATATATATATATATATATATATATATATATATATGCAACAATTTGATTGTCAGCTGACATAAACAAAAAGTGCTCAGAAGATGTGTGTAGTACATTTCAACTGATATATATATATATATATATTATATATATATATATATATATATATATATATATATGTGTGTGTGTGTGTGTGTGTGTGTGTGTGTGTATAGTGTATATATTGTATGTATGAATTAAAGTTCTGAAGTTTCAAGTACATTTATAACTTTTAATTTACACACGTTTTTTGTATATCTGTATATGTTAAATTGCATGCAATACCTACAGAACAGTGTACTATGTGTGTTTTTTAGTATATCTTACCGTTAAAAGGGGAAAGTTCAATAATTAAATGGTTCTTATGTCGTACCTGAAAGTCTATTCTTATATATATAACGAAAGTGTATCGCCCAAGAAATCGGTCATCTCTTATGTAAAGAGAATTTTTCTGCAGGCTCATTATATTGATTACATTTCCTTGCACGGTTGTCCATCTTGGTCGAATGCGTGTAAAACTGGCCTACATATAAAGAATGAAGGGGGTGGGGGATGATGAAGAAAACTCATGAAGCATGGGATGCTGACCTTTGTGTATACCATTAGTTTGTTATGCCTGAATGTTTTGAATATTTTTAGCAACGTTTCAACATGAGCAGGTCTCGATGTATTATTATGTACAGTATATGATGAGAGAGAGAGAGAGAGAGTTGAATTATCCTGGATGCCATGTTACGACCATTCAATTTTTCAGCAGATATGGAGTGATATATTTTTGTCGTCTCGTAATGGAATCTATGCAATACTTAGGAATTGGTAACCCTTCAGTGAAGACTATTGGCAGTTACATCGAGGTTATAACAACAGGAAACGATTTGAGGTCGTATTAAGAAAGCTCATTTCTCGTCCTTATCTACACTTAGTCAAGTCATATATTTATTTTTCTATTCATAAGTCATCTGAACTCAGTCATATTGCTTACTCATTTTCTATTCGTAAGTGAAGTTATATATTTATTTTGTATCTATATGTAATCTAAACTCAACAGTATTGTAAATTTATTTTCTATTCGCAAGTCACCTTTCCCGAACTTTCCCACAGGCACAATAGAGAACCTGTGCGCGCAGGTGTTTATTCAATCTTCATTTGCATCAGATTCGAATTAAAGTAATTTAATGGGTTATTATTACTTACATCAACCTGTGTGGACTGTCTTTCTCCTTCATTAGTCACCGAGGTGATTATGGCGGCGATATAGAGTGAAACTTTCCATTCGGTCTTTGTTTGGATTTTTTCTTCTCTGCCTGCGAGGGTCAAAGGTTTCTAATTGTTCCCCTTTATGTTTACTAGCCGCATATTCTGCGGAAGACGTCCTGTAATATATCGTTTGTTTGACCTTTATCTGGTAGATACGATGATTAAAAGTTGCCCTGCTATTTGTAAATAGTACCTTGCATACTCATGAGATAGATACTTGCATTTATATGTGTTTATATATATACACGTACGTGTGTGTGTATGATTTATATATATATATATATTATTATATATATATATATATATATATATATATATATATATATATGTATATATATATTATATATATATATATATATATATATATATATATATATATACATACAGTTGTATATAAGTGTAGATATATTGTATGTATATTATAATGTGTTTCTGGGTATGTGCGCGCTTCCTTGCGTGTGCCTTTGTATGTTTGTATACATATTTGTGAAAGTATTGCTTGTAAACCAGTTTCTTTTTCTTTTTGAAACTGCGATAACTTCAGGCCTGCCCACATTACGGTTTGTTGAATTTGGAGTGCTGTAAATAAGTGTATATATTTTTTGATACCTCCCTGTCTCATGGGAAAAGAAAGTTTGGTTGGTGTAGATCCATTTTTATTAGATAGTGTATTATTCACTGATTGGCTCTTAATCATTACCGTGTATTCATGTGTGAGTTTGCGGTATAATTACATCTAGTCGTTGGCAACTCCAGTAGATCGCTTGCTTTCCCCATACAAACAACGGATAATTGAATTCTATAATGCTTGTCAGGCAGAAATTGCGCCCAACTTTACCTATGAAAGGCATTGCAGTATTGGTTAAAACAGCTGTACTAAATTATAAAAAGTGTTTTAAAACAATTTCTAGAGTTGTGAAAAAGAATGTGAGGTACGAGGACAAATGGCTGTATTGTAACATTGTTGCACAATTGCAGCCGATCAAGAGTTTGAAAATTCTTGCAGTAAAATGAAACAGCAGTATTATTAAGTGTAAGTGGAATCCAAGTTGATGAGTGAAAGATTTTTTTGTATTTCTGGAAAAATAGCAATGATTTCCATCCCGTATATCCAGTTAAATCACATATTTCATGCAGAATTAGTAAGTACTGTGTGAATCAGCTGTAGGATGTGAGTTGGGAGGTGAGCATTACCCAATTGATTGGGGTGGGGAGCTGCTGAAGGATGATCTAAGACCAATCAGCAACGGAATTGTAACACCTACTACCATAATGCAATTACCGATGGTAGAAACAGTAGTTGGATAGCTGCGCCAAAGAAGAGCCTCATATGACGAGACGAATATAAATATCCCTGTAAATGATTATATAACACACATGAAAATAAGTATTATAAATAAATGGCAAAATATATGGAATAAGAACCTGAAAAAGGAGTTCATCATGCCAAAGAGAAAGACATACGCAAGTAATTCTGACACGTCTCCGATTAGGCCTTTCTCGGACACCTAATGAATAATCCACATAACCCGGCTCCTGAATGTTCTGTGTTTAAAGTAGTGATAACGATTAAACATTCGTTGTGTGAATGTCCAAAGTATAATCAGCAGACGCTATCGAGTTCTGGAAATACATCGATCAGTGAAATTTTGTCAGAAACTTCTACATTTGCATTTAATGCAATTATAAAATTTTTGAAAAATTGTAATTTAATCGACAAAATAAAACAGATCCTTCGGGCTAGCCCTGTGAGAGCTGATGATTCTCGATGCTCTGTCCACAGCTACAAATCTTAGGCACCCTACTTGAGCAGATGCGTTGCGTTCTTTTACCAAAGTTCATCATCATTAGCTAGCATCTACGTGGGCAACGGTACCTTTCTACTATATATATATATATATATAGACCATATATATATATATATATATATATATATATATATATATATATATATATATATATATATATATAATTTGCTGATTTCGATACTTTATAAATAAAAATTTACTTTCATTTAGCTTAGGTTTTAGTTTCCTTCACATGTAGTTATTTATTTTATTTGTTTTTTTATATTCACACTACAATTCCTTATGAGACATTTGCACTTAAATGTATGTTCAGTTGTTTTTTGTTCTCCACATAATTCACAGTGCATGTCTTCATTTTTTGTTTGAAAGTTGCAATTTAGTTCCATCATATTTAGTCTGGTCGTGGTCATTATCACTGCCTCTCGTGTACAGTTTATGCAAATATCTTTGTTATCATTAAACCTGTATTCTTTTCAATTTCTTTGGCAACCGTATCCATTACTTTCTTCTTGTGCCTTTTCTTGTATAAAGTTTGATTTGTTCTACATTAATTCCGTACTCCTTACCTACTGTATATCTATCATACTCTCCCCCAACAGTCTTGATAGGATTTCCTTATTTCATTTTCTACCACCTCCTTCAGGAGCCTTTTCCTCTATGTTGTTATTAGTATTGTGGTGCAGCTTTGTTCGTCTTGTATTTTATTTCGTTTCCAAGTGGCGTTGTACCCGTTTCAACTATTTCCCCTCAATATACCGTAGTTATTAGTTTTTATACTATTCATTTTATGATTCTGTACTGTATATTCTGCAGTTTATTCATTTCACATTTCCCTTTTTTTCCTCGGGTTTTTACGATGGCAAAGATAGTATAGGTTTTCGGAGTTTCTTATATTTCGGGCCATATCTTTTACCTTCTGGTATATCTTTTACCTTAACCACGTTTAGTTTTCATGGGGCATTAATCCAATTTTCCATACCTTGCTGATGCTTATTTTTAGTAATGTTTTCAGTTTCCCACTCCCCCAGGTATTTTTACTCTGTTATCCTTTGCATTTCATTATTAATTACTCTACCTTGAACTCGCTTCCCTTTTCCCTTATTTCTTATAACTAGTACTATTGACCTCTTCGGCTTTGTGCTGAAGATCAGTTATTTTCATGATTTCCAAGTTTATTGCCTACTACCATCTCAACTCTCTCCCTTCTGCTGCAAGGGAACTTATAAGGGAACATGCAGTATGCTTCTTTTGCTGATTGCGTTTACCACGTCAGTGAATATTGAGAACAGTTGTGGTGCAAATATTGTGCCTTGCTTGGCTTTTCCATGTATTTTAGTTTCTTCGGTTTTTTCACATGGGATGTTTACTACTGCTCTTCCTTTATTTATTTCATAAATGACTGATGTGTCCTTCCACCCCACTATCTTCCCGAACTCTTATACCGTCTTGACTTATTGACTAGACTTGTGTTCAGGCTTTGGGTGTTAGCCTTTCAGTTTGTATTGTCGAATTTTAGGCCTCTCTCTCTCTCTCTCTCTCTCTCCTCTCTCTCTCTCTCTCTCTCTCTCTCTCTCTCTCTCTCTCTCTCTCTCTCTTTTTGTTGGGAGAGTCAGGAGTTGTACTTCTAGCACTCCCAGGCCCGTGTTCAGACTCCACCGGCCCGGCTAATGAAGAGTTAGAGGAATTTATTTCTGGTTAGAAATTCATTTCTCTCTTATAATGTAGTTGGATTCCACAATGGGCTGGGGTCCCGTTGCTAAGTAACCAGTTGGTTCTTGGCAATAACGTTAAATAAGTCTAATCCTTCCAAGGCCCAGCCCTAGGAGAGCTGATAATCTGCTCAGTGGTGTGAGTAAGACTAAGTTAAATCCAAGTTATACTTAACTCTCTCTCTCTCTCTCTCTCTCTCTTACTCTTCAATGAATATATATATATATATATATATATATATATATATATATATATATATATATATGTATATATATATATGTATGTATTTCATATGTATATATATGTATGTATGTATAACTGAATCATGAAGAGGGAGCATGATGAATGTATAAATAAAAACCAAATCAGGGAAAAGTGAAATCAAGCCTCATTCATTTCAAGGTCATATTTGTGCATCAGTCCCTTCTCTTGTAAAACTTTTAATTGGCTCCTCCCTGCTTTAGAGTAATTTAGCCTAATCCTTTTGTAAAAGCTCTCAAAGATTTACACTTTGTTTTGGTAGGTTCACTTAACTCTTCAACTGTATTTGATTCTGGTGCATCTGTTCCTATAATCCATCATCCTCAGGGATATCTGCAGGCCCCTATGTCATCTATCAATTATACGGTTTTCACGTAACCTTATTTTTATATTTCATCAGTCCTGCTAGGAAAAGGACCGTGTGTGTCGAAAACTTGAAGAAACTCTTTGTTGTTTCACTTCTCTTTAGTGGTATTTTTACTTTTATATATATATATATATATATATATATATATATATATATATATATATATATATATATACACACATATATATCTCTATCTCTCTCATACATACAAACATATATATATTTAGTGTGTGTGTGTATGTATTTCTCTGTGTATCTGTGTATGTGTGTGTACAACACAAAAAGATAGATGTGTATCATAATTACCTTTTCAAGGATCGTTATCAAGATCATGCAATTGCAAGGTCCTTTAACATTGAAGGCACTACTTAGTTAAGAGAGTAACAATAGATAGCCACTAACTATAGATTGGGCTCTACAATTAAAAAAGGAATCATAATTAATTTGTCAAATTTAATTAAATTTCGGTGAATGGAAAACTAAGATTATTGAAGCCATTAAGGTAAAAATAAATGCTATGAAGCAAAGGCTTTGTCATAATAGGTCATCTCATTGTGTAATGGGAAAAAAAAAATAGCAAGACTTGCTGAAGTAGGTAATTTTAGTTGTTGATTAGGCAGGTTTTATTCATTCATTTACAGATTGTATTACCTGAAAATATTGAATAAATTAATTGAGATATACATACATGGGTTTATATATTTGTTTACATACACATTATATATATATATATATATATATATATATATATATATATATATATATATATATATATATATATATATATATATATATATATATATATATATAATGCATTATGTTACAAACGTCCTCTTGATTATCCAATTCACTCTACCTCAGGAAATAATGCTTGTTTTTATATATTTTTTGGAGAAGTTTTTAGTTGATAATAAGTTCAAAAAATGCTCTGCTCGGCAGACTTATTATCAATCAAAAAATCCTGTACGGCAAATACACAGTGAATATATTATTTCGAGAATAAATTTAAATTGGATATTAAAAGTTATAGCTTAATGTATATAAATCACGGTGATATGATAGAAATTCATTCATATATATATATATATATATATATATATATATATATATATATATATATATATATATATATATATATATATATAAACATTTTATCTTCCTTGATTTATATAATCATTAAACACAAATGTTTAATATCCAATTGACGCCTACTTATATATGTGTAGGCCTATAGGCGAACACAAGATACAAAGGATAAAAAAAAAAGTGGGTTCACCCTCAATGTATTGGCTCCTCAGATTTCACAAACATCCAGTTAAAGCAAGGTTTATCGTGTCTTCGGTAGATTTCGTTCTAAATAATTTGCTTGCGGTATTAGTTAATCACTTCAATTAGTAATGAAGGGAGAAAGAGATCCAGTATTATGATGTAATGTAAAGAATCACTGATACCAAAAGACAGTTTTCAACTGGTAACGACTTGGAAGTTAAGTGGGGGAAAATCAGCTATTACGTGTATACTGTTTTATTACACTGTATACAAGTATTCCATCATTATAGCTTGACAATTGTTGGTAAGCGCTTTGGAATTCGAAACCGTAGTTTGTTACTATAAACAAGAAAGTATTTTGTAGAAACGCTCCCTATACAGTTTTTTTTAATTCAATAAACCGTTTTTCACGTGTATCCAATTTGTAATACTCACAGTTATTATGACATTCTCATCCCCATTCGTAGCAGCATTAGAGACTTAAAATGACAAGGATTTGTAATGAGGGGAAAAGTGCAGTCGACTGTTCGTGCATATCTTGTACACATGTACGTGAGTATAGGCTTGAATGTCATTATGCATGTAGAAATTAAGTGATATTTTTATACTGATGCGTATATTTGTATGTAATATTATTGTCAGTGTTCAGTGTTTATGCGCGCACACAACACACACACACACACACACACACATATATATATATATATATATATATATATATATATATATATATATATATATATATATATATATATATACATATATATATACATATAATATCCACACACACACACACACACACACACACACATATATATATATATATATATATATATATATATATATATATACTGTATATATTTAATGTCTGTATCGTGCATTTATAAAAATTCCCTGTATTTTTCTTTCTTTTATATCAAGTTTATTTATTGCACTTTCTGTAGCATTAACAGCAATGTAAAGTATAAGGATATGTACAAAGTGTATAATCTTTTTTTCCGTTTGCCACCTAATTTGAATCAACAGCGCATATCCAAGCTGCATAAACGCACAAGTTAATGCCGTTTCACATTTATGCTTGTAGTCAACACACTAATGCAAGTGCCATCTTCTGTATCGTTTGCTGCCGTGAAGATTTGCGGAGAGAATTTTTGCATACCTGTTCAGCAAGTACATTAATGTAATTACTTTGTGTTATTTACGGTTTAAACTTTGTTTAAACTGGGTGAAAAGTGTAGTAGAGTTTAAAAATTTCAGTGTGGAAATGATGAGTTTATCTGATAAACTCACAGTACACAAGCGTACTCACGGCCAGCCAGTTCCCACAAAGAAGTAAATGAAATTTGCTTCGGCACGTTTCGTTTAAAAGCTGGAAAATACAAGATGATGCGAAAATGACCGTGAAGAATTGGGACCATCCCAAGTTAGAGAACGAACACATCCGTAACTTAGTCTAGCAGCGTCCTTTGGGAGCCGAGTAAGCCATAAAAGACCTGGGATATCTCAATCTATTTTGGATCTGGGTTACTTAAAATCAATTAGAGGTATACGAGACCACACTCTGAAATGAAACACCCGCGTGGGTCCTCCGCAGGCTCAAAGAAATGGGTTCGACCGTATCCCGTCATGATGGCGGTGCTGGAAAATGGACTTGTATTTGGGTCTCGCAAGAGCTAGCCCAGTTCCTTTTCGTCACTTTTCCTTTTTTTTTTCATAGCGGGAGGTGAGAGAGAGAGAGAGAGGAGAGAGAGAGAGAGAGAGAGAGAAGAAATAGACATCAAGTTTCGGGGTCGAGGGAGCTTGAGTGGCGTGCGAGGGGCAAAAGCATAATATTATAAATAGTATTCGTGGCATTCTCTGCTTGGAAGACTTTTAACCTTTTGGCCTCAGCCCGGATTGTTCTTTAAGAAGTTGTTGTTAAACCTTTTTGGCATTTGAGGTAAAAACGGACAACGAGTTAAGAAAATACTTTTGACAGGATGGAAGCGGGGGAAGAAACCTGGATAGACAGAGATAATATAAGAGAGGTCAGCGGTGGAATGTGGACGGGAATTCGAGTAGAAAGACTCGTTGGGATGAGAGGTAAAGGCTTTAAAAATATTCGATTTCGAGGAGTAGATAAACGGCCCTTGTTTATTAACTGCAAAAGCATAGAGACGCCCTGACATATATATAAGCCTATTGGAAAGCTTGCATAAATACATTGTGAATTACAAGAACAAGTCATTGCAATCTTTCTTGAGGTTGCAGAAGAAACGGTATATACATCCCAGAACAAATTTCGGTTAAAGGCTTCAGGGAAAATTTGAAGAAATTTCCTGGAATTTTTATTACAGGGGAAAACGCGGCGGAATCACTCTTAGTTGGTCTATAATGCAGAGATGCACAGAAGACCAATTTAACCTATTTTTTTTTATAACGCAAATGTCCAGGCCATAACACACTTTAAACACACTAAACTATACGAAGTAGTATCATTACGTATAACTGTATATTTGATATAAACTACGCTCTTAGAAGTATGCAAACATACGGAAATAAACACAAGTCAGCTTCCGCTTGGCTATGTCGGTAAACACACCTAGTGACGTCATTCGTCCTCCTACAGTTAAAAAAAAACTTCTCCATGTCAAATGACTTCATAAAACACTTCACAAACTGGCACATCTTTTTTAGCCCCATATTTGGGGTTTTATATGTTTTACCATTGGCGCCTCATACGAATATGATTGTACTTCCTCAAAGTTAAGACGTTTCTTTCTTCCCGGCCGTAAACTACTTGGATCATTTTCTCCATGCATCACCATTTGTGTGCTTGAAAATGCATCACCTCATCTTTTTCCCCAGAAACCTTATCGTCACTGGAATTTCCCAAACTCCTCATTTCACTGCATCCACAGTAACCTACCTTCTATGAAGAGCTTGAGTTTTATCTCCGTAGGGGAGTATTGCCGTCAGTGCTCGTAAAGTGGTGCACTGTGGGCATTACTAAAGGGTGTTTGCATCGTCCCCTCGGCCCCCAGCTGCGCCCACTTCGTATCCTTTTACTTTACCTCCATTCTCGCTTCCTTTCGTAAGTCTTGCTATCCAACCCCTCTGATTATTACTGCTTAGTGCAATTATGGGGTATTTTCCAAGTTCCAACTCTAGATCCTTGTAGGAATGGAATATAAAATTTAGGTCAGAAGCCAAGCGCTGGGACCAGTGAGGTCATTCAGCGCTGAAAGGGAGACCAAGAGTAAGAAGGTTTGAAAGGTTTAGCAGGAGGAAAACCTGGCAGCTGCACGAGGAAAGAATTGTCAGGAGAGAGTGGAAAGTAAGGTGGAAGAAAGAAAATATGAACGGAGGTACAGTAAAAGGAATGGAGGGGGTTCCAGCTATTGGCCGAAGGGACGCTGCAAAGAACCTTAAGTAATGCCTACAGTGTACAGCGTGAGGTGCACCAATGGCACTACCTCCCCTACAGGATCTAGCTCCCTATACTTCATTTACTTTGATTTCTGGATCTCTCTATTTTGATGCCCAATCTCTTTTCGTTGTCTTGAGCGCTGAATCGCAGTGCCCCAGTTCTTTGCTTGACAGCTTGAATTTCATAAAATCAAGTAAAATTTAATCTCATTATGAAGTTTCCTATTGTCATTTTATTTTCTTCTCAGCCTCAACCCTCACATGCAAGATTATACTGAGGAGATTAAGGTGTGCATAGCAGCTGTTAGAAAGGAGGAGACAGGAGCAAAGTCTCTAGCGGACCTGAGGTATTAAGTGTTGAGGAACCCTACTCAACAACAGGTAGATGAAGAATTTATGAAATGTGCCAGATGCCGTTAGATTACATAAACTGCAAAAGTTTATGTCCAGTTAAATCAATTGCAGCAATATTTTATTCTCAGTTCTGCTTTCACTAATTAATAATCAAATATAACTCGGACTGTTGTCCTTTATAAAGTCGTATATTCTCTTACAAGTCTGTCAGGCAGATCTGGGAAATATTGCATAATTAGATATGGACTTTGAACGTCTTAATTTCTTTTCCCAAATGCCTTTATTAATCGTCTTAAAATGTCTGAACATCAAACACTGGACAGGAAAATTCCTAAGAATATTCCCAGTTTCATTCTTTGTGGCATTTGAAACCTACTTGTCACATCCTTAGTGTTTGCTTGTAATTTTTGCACTGGAGTAATAAGTACCACCATCCTCTCATCCTCAGTTCAGAGTACGAGTATACAAATTAATAAGCAAGATTTTCTTTCTCGTGAGTTGACAAGAGAGATTTTCTTTCTCTTCTCTTCATTGTTCATAACTACTTGCCAAATCATCGCGGCTGTTGTCTTACACAGCCCACTGCCTTTTACAATCGCTAAAATTGCAGTATTCCAATGTCGGTGTTTTCTTTTTAATCTTACCAATTTAAGTGTTTTCGTTTCCATTTTCAGATTTCTCTCTCTCTCTCTCTCTCTCTCTCTCTCTCTCTCTCTCTCTCTCTCTCTCAGATGCGCAGTGCACACAACTACTAATGAAAAGTGTACGCAAGCACAGTTCCTCTCCCCCCACCCTCTCTCTCTCTCTCTCTCTCTCTCTCTCTCTCTCTCTCTCTCTCTCTCTCTCTCTCTCTCTCTCTCTCTCTCCCCCCGTCTTGCTCCACAAGCAGGCACATACACACATCCTGCGCACTTTCTAACATGCAAGCAGACTTGCGTGCATAAATATACATAATACAATTATGGTAATGCGAATAATCCTTTTTGATGATTTCACCTACGGAACTTATGACGAAGCCCTGCGGGAAATCAACTTCAGGAGAGCCTGCTGGAAATTGCCCTTTTCAAAAGGCTTTCTTTTGGGAGCTCCGGTGACCTTTCGCACGTACACTATCGCGGCTGAAATTAAATTATATTTACTCGTATTTTTTCCTCGCCTGTATCGCCTCGTTCTCCGTCTTCCAGGATGTGTCTGCCTTTATAACGCTGCATTCCCCTCCACTTTTTGTCTATTCAGCTTTGCTTGCTTTCGTGTAAAACGTTTTGGATATATTTTTTTTTGTTAGCTATTCGTTCTTTAAACCTGTGTTATTATTGTATTAGTCTTAACAGTCCGAGTAATGTATTTTTCCATTTTTTTGTTAAATCGATAGTGTTAGAATTTTGCGCTTCTTCGTTTCGCAGCAGTGATGTTGAATGCTAATGAGAACATCATTTTCCTTAGGTAAACTCCGTTCTTTTCTGAATTTTTCATCCTTTTCCTACTAAACTTTGGCTATTGAGGTTACTAAGATTTTGAATTCCGTTTATCAGTGTTGTCCCTGAGATTTATATTGTGAGTTTTAGCCAAATGAGTTTTTTGAAGGCCACTCCTACGCCGACACTTGCCTGTGGGTGGATCTGTAATCCCAAACTGTTGTGTATGTTCCGTCAGTACTGTTTTTGTAGTATATTATATTTATGACTTCTAATACCATGTATCAGTCCTTCGTCAGTGGCTTGAAATAAAGTCAAACCAGTCAGACCTACACCTCCGTCTCTTATTTTTCACATAGCAGTAATGTGTGATAAAATGAATCATAAAAGTGATTATTATAATCATATATATATATATATATATATATATATATATATACTGTATATATATAGGTATGAATATATGTACGTATATCTATCTATATATATAAATTATATATATATATATATATATATATATATATATATATTATTATATATAGTTGTTATATATATATATATATATATATATATATATACATACCACTTATTGTCCAAGTGTAATTAGGGAAGTGGTGAGAGAAGCTGGCCTAGGTTAGAAGACGACAAAGTTATAAAGCAGTTTCGATTAACAGTTGGCTGTCGTTCTGCCACACAAACACTGCAGAGATAAAGATAAGTATTACTTTTCATAAATTATTGTTCTTATATTTAAACTTGCCTTTTGATTTAGTGACACAGACTAAATCATTTCTTCTCTCAGTGAAAAAGAGAGACTTCTTCAGCTCTTGTTTTCTCTTTGATACTAATTTAGATCTTACTGTATCACATTAAAGGCTTGGCATGAAAGAGAGGGCGCAAACAAAAACCCGTGCTCGTGATGCCCAGTTCTTCCATGACTGACAACATACATGATGATGATGTGATCGGATACTCTGTTTTCTTGTTTTTACTTCAGCACAAATTGCATGGTTTGCCATTTCGGGAGTTCACTAAATGTATTGGCATTTGATCCAGTAATGGAAGTGGTGTGTGCTTTTTTTTTTTTTTTTTTTTTTTTTTTTTTTTTTTTTTCGATGTAGTAAGTTTCGTCACTTATAAAAAGGCTATATTTGATTCATTGCAACAGTCCACTTTTATAATGTCATTAACTTCCGTAGTAAATTGTCATCGTACAGTTAGCATTCATTATTTTTGTTTTAGTGCCCTTCAATATAAGTACATAAGGAGACGCCATGATAACAGCGCATGCGTTGAAGAGTATATAGATGTTACTAAGGGCAGTAGCCTTAAGGTGTCCCTTTCCAGTTCGCTTTTGATGTGCAGTGGATTCCTGTAATGATAATATCAGGATCATGAATTACTATTTTGTCATGGAAAGCTGTTCACTCTCTCTGTCTTCCTCCTCCACAAACCCTGAAGGGGTTATGCTGTGAGTGGCACCTCACGGTGCACTGTTGGGCATTATTATTGCTCCTTTTTTTGTAGCGTGCCTTTGGGCCCCTAGCTGCAAACTCCCCTTTTCATTCTTTTCCTGCACCTCCTTTCATATTTCTCTTCTGCCCATCTTACTTTCCACCCTCTCCTGACAATTGATTCATGTGGTGAGGTTTTTCCTCCTGTTACACCTTTCAAACCTTTCTTCTGTCAGTTTCCGTTTCGGCGCTGAATGACCTAATTGTTCCCAGTGCTTGGCCTCTGGCGTAACTTCTGTATTCAGTTCAATTCTTTCACAACCCAAGTAGAGGCTTATTTTTCAATTTATGATGGAGAATCTTGTGCGTCATTCATATGTCGGTCGTCAATATTCCTCATTCATTTCACCTACAATGAATATACTCTGACATGACTATGAGCTTTTCAGTCAGTAGATTGGGGTTAATCTAGTCAAATCTTAAATCTTTCATATTTCTGTGCGTCGACCTATCTATGGATTTTTCATCTCCGTAATCATGTGGTTCCCTTACAGTATTGCTAGCATCCAGTTGATTATGAAATTCCTGACAGTCTTAGCAGCTATTACGAGACATCAAACACTTCTTTATACATGAATTAATCAATCTCTGTAATATCATCCTGTTTACAAAAGGATCTTTCTTCTATTGCATTCTGAGAAGCAAACCGCTTAATTGTTAATTTAATTTTTCCAATCTCTCCCCTGACACGAGCTCATCACATTTCATCCATTAAAAGACCCTTGTGTTTTCCATGTAGGGCGTAAACCTATCCCTGTTAACGGGGCATCTCTCACAGTAACCTGATATTGCTGAGGAAGGCAATTAAGTTGCTTCCTCGTGCGTTGGCCACGGATAAGCTGGTCTCATCAGTATGCGGCGTCTACAGGTTAATTGGCTTTAATGATAACGCATGCGCATCATCAATACACCTCAGGACGTTCTTCGGATATAGGATTTAAGAGTTTACGTTCTAACGATACATTTCCCTGTATAATAGGAACTTAAGGCACTTGAATAGATTGAAGTTCCTGTTTAAAATATGTCCGTGTGTACCAGCTGACAAGACTAAATAATGGACTTGTTTTCGGAAATAAAAGAACAACAGGCTTTTTTTGATACTAACACATTGTGTGGGCGTTAACAATATCCAGGTTTCCAGTACAATGTTCCCCTAATTACAAAGACTAGGACGAAAATCTGGTGGTTTTATTTTCGGGTACGAAGTTGTTTGCTGATTTATTCATTTATATTTTGAATCCTCAGCGTCAGTTTTACTTCTGGCAGCGATCTCGTAAGACGGCAGAGGAGAGTGCGGAGGTTAGATTTAATGGGTCTTTGTATATTCCAAAGATTTATTAATTTAATACAGACCCAGAAGTACCAAGCGTTCCTTGGACGTATTTGCTTGCCCATTCAACTTTCATCTTGTCGTTCTGTCCTCGAAATTTAGCAGTTTGTTAGAGAATATCATCCACTAGAATAACGTTATAGTAGACGAAAGACTGATTTCCTTCGCAATACGGGAGTCAGTTCCAAATGACATGATTGGATAATTGATTTAATGCCACAAACAAGTGTTGCCGTATAACGGCTTTATTATCGACGTTAAAGATGCTTAGAAGGCATATCAGCTCTTGGAGACCAGACTGGTTGCTTTAAGAATGAGTTTGTGCTGCCAAAAGGCTGGGTAATGTTGTAAGTAGTCAAAAATCCTGAAATAAATAATTAAAGACTTAGATTTTTTAGAACCCAAATATGGAAGGACCTGTGGCCTGCAGATGCATCCCAAAATATTTCGTAAAAATCGAAAGACTTACATCTGGACCCACCCCTTTAGGATGGAAAAGACACACATCGAAGAATGGCACGAGTTGGATTATTTTGTAATAGATAATTTTTAAGAAATGGATTATTATCACTACTGGTATATTTCAGTTCAGATTGGTAGATTTTCATTGTGACTGGTATAAGATTTATATTCATTTACACTTGAACAGGTTTCATGGAGTTTGAAAAGACTTGATTTCCAGTGAGGAATTATTATTGGAGACGGGAGAATGTGCAAACGATCAGTGAATGATAATTGACAAGTTGTCAGGCAGACTATCAGGGGTAAACCAAATCTAAATGATGAAGTTTTTACAGTTGATTTTATGCTGTTTTAACACATTTCTAGACACCACCGCTACAGTTTTCATCTTTTGTACGTTTTACAGATGCCTTGTGAAATAAATGATAAAAGACTAAACCGTTTTATTTTTAGCGATATGAATGAAAATTTTTGAAAAAATAACTGTGATTCAGTTTCCTTTAGATATGATTATCGACCGTGCGTGTGCCTAATACATTAAGTGCTCCTTTTCTTGCACAACAGTCATATGTAAAAGCAAGGCGTAGGAAAGAAGTACAGTAGTAAGAATAAGAATTTCTATGTTCAAATTCTTATGAGGACATTCACGTTCAATTTATTTTGTCTTGATGCGATTGAGGAGTCATAAATAAGAACTATGGTGGAATTCGACGTGGGCAGTGACACTGAGTTGACACTGGATTGGTGTAATTGTTTTTGTGTACATACGTGTTAGTGGCACTTTCTTTCGTCGTAATTGACGACTGGTACTGTAGATGGATTATTTATATCAAAGAATAGGGCATCTCTTGAGAGTTTAGTTTGATCATTTGTTTTTCCTTACAGCGTTAGTAACAGATGTTCTCGGATGTCATCATGTGTTCGGAACTTTACTTGGCCCTGTTCAGCAGCTAAGGGTTTTCCTCACTTTCTCACACTTTTCCTCGCTGAGAATTTATCTGCATAGATAACCAAATGACTCATTTTCGGCATTTACTAAAGCAAAGGCTTGTACTCTTTTGCATAGCCGAAACTTTTTCCGTTTGTACCCTGTCCATTTGGATTTTTCCGCAGTACCCAACATGGCCTTGGAATTTGTGACGCCTAGAAAACGTCGCAGAAAATCGAAATTTATTCTGCACAGAATATTTGAGAATGTTTATTTCATTCGCCGGGTGGATCAAGGTAATTAACCGCCTGGATTCCTGTAAAATGACCCCATAATTTCACAGGTGCGGGGCATAGCAGCACCCGTAAAGAATGGAGGAGCGCTATTCAAAATGGTATGCAGAGAAGAATGCGCCTCGCGAGAGAGGAAATCGAGTGTAGGAATCCGACCACGTCATAGCGGCAGTCTATATGCTTAAGAATGAATGTGCATTGGCTTCGGAGGATGCGGACGATCGCCTCCTTTTGAGGTGGGAAGACACACTCCGAGAATGTTATCATTTCTGTGTCGTCAGGGGGAAGACAGCAGGGACTTGCTTTCTTTTGGAATTTCACTCTAAATGGGGTATTCGTTGAGTTTTCTCACTCATATTATCCCGAAAGATACCCTCTCTCTCTCTCTCTCTCTCTCTCTCTCTCTCTCTCTCTCTCTCTCTCTCTCTCTCTCTCTCTCTCTCTCTCTCTCTCTCTCTCAGGTAAAAGAGATATTGAACCTAGTTTAACTGATATTTCAGCTTCGCCTAAGTTTAGTGAATCGGTGCTCCTGCAATGATCATCAGACATCGCAGTGAACTGAATTATTTTGTGTTGTGTCACCTGCATATTGATCTTCGTTTGTAGCCCTGGAAAAGCGTCTAGATTAAGAACCAAATGCTTTAATCGCTCTGGAAACACAAAAAGTAGGTATGTGTGGCAAATTAAGAAGAAAAGGTGGAGTTAAGTCATGCTGTAATTCTCTTATGTTTTTGGGATAGAGTACATTGTGTGTTATTCCACATGGCTTATATATATATATATATATATATATATATATATATATATATATATATATATATATATATATATATATATATATATATATAAAATATATCTATCTACTTCTAACTTTATACCTTTTTCCTCAGTTCTCTCAACATGCATGTCAGTAATTTTTAATTTTTCTCCCGTATGGCGTTAGTAAGAGGTGCAGTGTAGGCATTGCTTAGGGTATGCGCAGCGTCCCTTCTGCCCCTAGCTGCAATCCCTTTCATTCCTTTTACTATACCTCCGTTCGTATGCTCTTTTTTCCATCTTACTTTCCGCCCTATCCTAACAACTGTTTCATAGCTCAGCTGCCAGGTTTTCATCCTGTTGCACCGTTCAAACCTTTTCACTCTCAATTTCCCTTTCAGCGGTGAATTACCTCTTAGGTCCCAGCACATGGTCTTTTGGCGAAATTTTGATATTCCATTCCAGTTTTTAGTTTCACTGTGCCAGAGAGAGACGATATTTGCTTGACGACTTTGGATTGATAACTGAATTGGTTTGGATTCATGGAATTTAAGCTGAAAAGTCAGGCAATGTGGCAGTTTCAGTTATTCCGCGCTTAAGAAATTGAAAAAAGGAGTTGGAGTGGTTGGACAGCAAGATACAGAGACAGAAAATAAATGAGGTGAAGTAAAAGGGTCTAGAGGTAAAATTGGGAGAAAATCCGACAGTTGCACCAAAGTAATAATTAAGAGAGGTTGGACGGCGAGGATGGAGAAGGAAGCGGGAATGTAGGTAAGGTAACAAAGGTGGGAACAACTAGAAACACCATTTTCCGATTATAGCGAAAAGACGAAATACACCGGCCTGTTTCATTTTACTGTTAGTGAAAAGTGGACCTGTCAGTGGTTATCATATTTAGAAAGAAAAACTTTTCTCCCATCCTTTTCTGGTACTACTAAAAAAGCAATTCTGTATCATCAGACCAAATCTTGGCGGGGGTGGGGTGGGGTGGGGAGTACCACATGTAACACTTCACGTAGTGCGCTGTAGGGTATTTAGAGTGTCTCCTCAGCCCCTAGCTGATCCCTTTTTTTTTTTTTTTTTTTTATAGTACCTCCAGTCCCTCTTCCTTTCTTCATTCTTGCCGTCCAACCTCTCTGACCATTACTTCTTAGTGCAACTGGGGTTTTCTCCCAGTTTCACCTTTAGGCCCTTGTACTTCATCTTTTTTATTTTTGTTTGTTGAGGAAAAAGCTCTACACGCCATAGGTTGGCTAAGAGATAGCTTATACAATTGATAGAGGGAATGTGGATGGTGTTTAGGATTAATGGCATAGAGGATAAGTTATTGAGAGCTATAAAAAAGTATTTACAATGGAAGCGAAGTATGAATTTGAGTAAGTAGAGTAATTGTTTTGATATATAAAGGATCTAAGATTTGAGCGTTATGTTTCTATGGTTATTTATTATTTTAATGGAATGAGTGATGCAAGAGATCAGAGAAAGGACATTAGGTGTAAGTCTTTGATTGTGGGATCAGAAGGAAGGTCTCAAATTAAGTCTTTAATGGCTGATGTTTGCAGATGATGCATTATTGATGAGGGATATTGAAGAGTAATAATTTGGAGACAGCAGTGAAAACATTTAAGTGTTTACAACAGGAGGAAATTGAAAGTTACTGTGCAAGAGCAAGAGGTAAGGACAAATGTTTGTAACTAGTATATGTACATGAACCCAGAGAAAGATGACAACGGTATTAACAGAGACGCGTTGTGGATGTTAGAAGTTAATTCGTTGCAATTTATACTATATATATATATATATATATATATATATATATATATATATATATATATATATATATATATATATATATATAATATATATAATATATGTATATATGTATATATAATGTATATGATTCTTTTTGGTTCTCATCAGGTATCTTTGGATGAGGTTCTCCAAGTTTGTGACCGCTACAGCTGAGTCGCTTTTTGGTACCTAATTCACTGCTTAATTCAACAGGGCACTGTGGTATAAAAAAAAAAAGTTACCTAAGCTTCCCACTTGCTCTGAGATCTTACTTGGAATATTTCATAATTATATTATATATATTACAGCATATATATATATATATATATATATATATATATATATATATATATATATATATATATATATATATATATAAATTATTACATATTCATTAGCAGTAAAAACCCGGCATTCCAGTAGTAACCATTTTACTTCCCGTAAATTAATTAATTGAGAGTTTCAAAATAAAAATATTTCCATCCAAGATACAAACTACTTGTGTTGCAAAACCACTAAGTAATGATATGAAATTTTCGCATCTTTTTACGTGTATAATAATAATACTAAGCACAGCCATTATTTCAAGAGTTGACTTAATAATAAATATTAAAGAGAATTACTGACCGCAGCATTATCATTCAGAATGGGTGCTGATAGTACCATGACGAAAAAGAAATTAGGTTTTTGAAACATTTAAATGCTGATGTAGTTAAGATTTGATTTTGCGTACAGAAAAGCTCGTATGAGAGAGAGAGAGAGACTTCTCCATCTCTTCTTTCCCGGCCAGGTCAGCGTCTCATCGTAAAAGGAAAGGCTTTGGGAATCCAGTTGTGACAGGCGCAGAAATCCTTTTGTCAGTTTGGAATTAAACACAGTGAAGGGGGGAAAAGTCAGGCGTATCTGGAAAGGTTTTAAGAGAGAGAGAGAAAATTTATATCACAGGAACATTTATATTTATTCTCAAATTTACGAAAATTATGTTGGCTACTTCACCATCACCTTCGTCGTCGTTCTGCGTTTTGCTTAATTAATTGAAGTATTTGCGAAGCTCTTTATTTTCAACTGAATTTTACAACTGATTATTTAGGCCATTTGTCATTCTAGTCCTATTCTGTTTTGTGCGTAATCTTTTTTCTCTTTTCGTTTTACGCCTTTGGACATTCTATTAGCCGCGATGATGGAATTTTGGACTGTCCCATACTAATGGTTTTATATCGTGAATAATATTTGCAGTTGATAATAATGGTGACGATCATTATTATGTTCAGTCCCTCAGTTGAGCACAAGTAAACTAAAACTAGCCTCTTTATGTGTTCATTCGTAATTTTTGTCGGGGTCGAGTCGCACTATCATTGTAAAAGTAGACTTTCTTCTTTTTGATTGCGTTTATCCTTCTTGTATAATTTCAGTTTCGTTGATTCCACCTATTTTTCGAGCGCAGTTTAAACAAAATATTTGAAATTAAGTTTACGCCAAGAACACGGGGTTTTTAGTCATGACTTTTAATCCGTTTCTTTCTGGGTTCTTTATTTTCTCGTATCTTAATAAGACTTGATTTTTTCTATTTAGTTTTTTTTTATTTTACACTTTTTTTTTCTTTTTGTTTAGTTTACTTGCTGGATAATCACCGTCTTGAATTATGGTCTGTATGTACGATGTATAATGATTTTTTGTGTTTCTCTAAGACAATATTCCTTTAACGGACGGATTTCGGTTCTCAGATTTTATTATCAATTCATACTGTACAGATGCTTGAAGGATTCCTTCCCCGCTTACATTAACTCCACGTGAAAGTATTCTTAATCCTGGAAACTTCACTTTTATAGTGAATATTTCTCTACAGTTTTTTTTGCACGTTTATTTAAACTGCAAATTGTAAAAGAATCATGTTACCTCAAAGTTTCACTTTTCGAGTTAAACAAAAGGTAATTTTGCAGTCACTGTTTATCATCTTCTATCTATCTTTATATATAGAAATGGATGTACGTATGTGTGTGTGTGTGTTCCAGCATAACTCTGGAATGCATTGAGCAATTTCAGCCAAACTTGGTACACATAATATGACTTACTATCCTGAAAAGAACACTGTAGGGGTAAGACATCACTAGCACCAAAGGGGGTCGGGCTTGGAAGGGCCTCCCTGAAACGGGCCTGGTTCTGCATGTAGACTCCAGCTCAACTAAACTAACCTTTACGGTTTATCATACCCAGCTCTGGCATCCATAAGGACACTATCTGGAAAAGAGTGCCGTGGCACTAAAGATATCCACTGGCACCAAGGAACTGCTTGGGATGGGAAGAGGTGACTTGACTGAAATAACTGAAAACGACAGGTACAGTGTCAATCCATAGTTTTTCGAGTTGCCGAGATGAATAGTACACCCTCCGTTGACCTTCAGAAGTCCAAGTTCTTCACTGATAGAAATGGGGGTGGGTTAGGAGAAGGGTGAAAATATAAAATGTCAAAATGCTGGGTAAATGTAATTACACAACTATCTTAGCAGGAGGGAGAGAGAGGGAGAGAAAGTAGAAGTGTTAGGGAGGAGAGAGAGAGAGAGAGAGTGAGTTTACATAGTGAGGAGTTATTTGTTTATTATTATGTGTATATATACTAGTATATATATGTGTGTGTGTGTGTCTTTGGGTGTAGGAGTATAGTTGCGGTTGCATCTATCTTTAGGGTCTTACCAAAACTGAAGAAGCTGTAGGTCACAGTGGAATTTTAGACAGAATTTTCTTTGCAATCTTTTCATATTTACATCTTACAAGATATTTTAAAAGGTAAGCAGGGTTTAGTTGCTATGTTTCCAAGTATTGACTTCCTCAAGTCAGTAGCAGGTAATTTCCCTTTAATATCCTCTCTGAAGTGACAGATCTGGAGAACAAGGAGCTGATGACGTAGCTGCGTTAATCACCTCTTTGTCGTGCTGTCTGATAGATGGCAGCACCCTCTGGTGTCCTTTCTCAACGGCCATTTGTTAATGGCTCTCACCATGAAACGATTATTCGGAGCTACGGAGGCGATGATGGATGAGATACGTTAGCATATCTGTATTAGGGTTCACGCCACACCGGCACGAAGACCGGAAGGGGAATTATGCGATCATCAATCTGTTGGTAATGAGCTTTAGCAGTCTGCCTCTTGATGGGCAGAAGTTTTTGCGCGACGCCAAATTACTTTTCTGCTTATGTGATGGCACCTACGCATTTGCGAGAGTTGTATATTTTTTCCTTCACTTTATGCGCGCTGCCGTGTCCTTTTATTTTATTAGTTTGAGATGCATTTTATACATAAATTTCGTAATATATTTTTCCACTAGTATTTTTGTAAGAATAAAAAGGTCATTAAACAGCTGATTGTGAAGCCCTTATAATAGTATGGGGCATTTGTAACTTGGTATGTCTTATTTTTTGCTTTTACAGGAAAGTCGCCAGTTCTTAGGTAGAAGCGTCATTAAGTAGTTTGTTGATACTTTTTGTTGGTAGTAGAGAATTGGATAACAAGTTTTGGGTAGAACACCATAAGTGATAAGATAAAATTATCTTTGGGCATAACACCTATATATGTTTAGAGTGAGAGGGCTTTCAGTCATATTTCCTTACAAACATGCATTCCAGTGTAAGTGAAGGGAGATAGAAGGGGTTCTGGGCGATGTGAAAGGACACCTTCCGATGGGTCTTAATGTTTGCTGAAGACTTGAGGACCCTTAAAATACAAACGGAAGAGACTTGAATCTGTGTTGACGTTAGAGAGAAAGTGTATTTAGAATAGAAGTACCACAGGATAATCGTTAGGATAAGTCAGAAAGGGAACTTAAACGACAATATACAAAGACTGGGAATATACGGTATGTAGAGACTTTGATAGATGGATAGAGATCTGCTCAGTCACAATGCCTCCCTAGTCCAGTGGGAGGACAGTTAGTACTGAATATTTGACAGCATTAGGACTTAGCGAATCTAACCAGGCAATTCGCAGACAGGCCAATTCTAATAAAGCGTTTAAAACAGTCGTCCTTCACCGTAAATGAGAGTTTCTTAATGAAGTTAATGAAGTTTTCATGATATGCAAAGAGAAAGGTTGTTTATCCTACGGCTTTGTCTTTGTTCCATGTTAGTCATGGTCGTCCATATTCATGTCATTAGTTATTCCTGTTTCATTGGGATAAGCAGCTTTATAATTAACCTAATTCTCGACAATTTTAAACCTTAAGATAAATCGTCGCTGTTTTTCCCATTCTGAAAAGTCGAGTTTTATATATATATATATATTATATATATATATATATATATATATATATATATATATATATATATATATATATATATATATATATATATATATAGACATACAGACATATATATGCATGCTGAAAATTTCTATATATTACTGTTCACCTTGGTTATTATTATTTAAAAAAATCCGGTTATAATTATTAACTCTTTAACTTTTCACATGACAGGAATACTAGAATCATTTTGCCGTTCCGATAAGTAAATGGTTTTTTCTCCATCTCTTTTGAAAATAACGTTTACGAGCATCGGAGTTTTCCCTATTTAAAGATGTCATCATAGAAAGGCACCAGCAACATGGAAGATATGAAATCCTAATTTTGGTCTTTTCGCAGACTATCATCGGTCGTGGCGATTAGTGACGTGGAAGGCAAGCAGTATGCTTTATGCTTTATGCAGGAGCAATTTGCTTTATTAAGCAACGCACCTTGCGGCGTGGCTTTGCCTCGTATTAGCTTCCAATTAATAATGATTTATTCTTCACGGGGGAAATACATTTTTATGCGCCGTAAATGGGGTCCCCCAAGGGACCCCATTGTCACATCTCCGATTAGTTGTGGTCTGGAGGTCAGCCAATTAGCCCTCAGCCCCTTGAACGACCACTGCAACAAACACATCAACTAATTCCTTTTCCTCTTTACTTTTTTTCTTCCTTGCCGACCCCCTCCCATCTTATCGATATCCTCCTCTCATGTTGGGTGTTTGCTTCACAGCGTATCAGAATATCGTGTTGATAGTCTTGATCGATTGGTGGGTACCATTTCAGTTTCTAACTTAAGAAATAATAAAGACATGACATATTGATAAATTAAATATATATATATATATATATATATATATATATATATATATATATATATATATATATATATCATATAATAAGGACAAAATCTGTTTAGGAAGAGAAACATTGGAGTGCTGCACTCATTGTTTCTCTTTCTTTGGGTGTATTTTGTCTCTATATAATCATCACATTCCATATTTTTTTACATTCATTTATACACATATATTACACAGTATATATATATATATATATTATATATATATATATATATATATATATATATATATCTCTCTATATAAATTTTTTTTCTTCACCAAATTACAATGCTGGGACAGCTTTCCGTTTTATGTGAACCCATTGATACCAGACAGCTGGATATGCCGTTCTCTAAGAATACTTGACAGAATTGATTGAACTATGTGTAAACGGTTGTAAATTCTAAAGTAAAGTGAAATATTGCTCTTAAAGATTTTGGCATGGCAGTGGGAACGCCCTAATATTAAGTAACTTCAACGTAGAATATCTTCAAGAGCATAATACTGTAAGCAACATTATTCTAGACAATTTTTTATGATTTTGATACGTAATTTTTATTTCACCGTGTAACGAAAATGTAAATACATTCTTTGGTAAATAGGATTGCTAATATCCATCTATTAAATTTACTATGGAGATGGAAAAAAGAAAGGCGTAATGATAAGTTTACATTTAGTGCTTTTTCGGGCCACAACAACAATTTTAAAGAATCAAGAATTCATGTCAGTGTTTTTAATAACAATATGTATATGTAGCCCTAGATATAGTGATGATGAAATGAATGTTATTAGGTATATGGACAAGAAACCAAATTTCCTGATAATGTAGTAGACTTTGCATTGAGAGTGGCAAAAGGAGACTTTATGGTATGTCAGACGAGCACATAGTAGATAAAAAAAGCAGGAATGAGTCAAAGGCGAAAAAGTGGGTGCAGCTAGAGCCCAAAAGGGTTACTGCAAACACCCTCTAGTACTGTCTACAGTGCCCCATGTGTGGTGCACAGAGGGTACTACCATACAAGGGGGGGAGGGGTTGTCTAGCCAAAACAATAATATTTATGTAGTCGCGCACCCTTAGTGCCTTAAAAACTCCACCTGCTCCCACGTGTCAACGGCTTTTATTAACAGTCTGTATGGTCGTATGTTCTGTGCTTTCATTCCAGCAAATGTAATGAGAGTTATTTCTAATCTGTGTCAATCCTTTTGAAAGTGTCATAATGGACGAAACTGATTCAGACTATATCCTTAGTTGTTATTTCTCCTAAGTATTTTCCATTTAAACATGAAGTGTTCCTGCAGTTATACATATTTAATCTCTCTCTCTCTCTCTCTCTCTCTCTCTCTCTCTCTCTGTATATATATATATATATATATATATATAACTATATATACATATAAGTATATATACTTATACACTATATATATATATACACACTCCTATGTATATATATGTATATATATATATATATATATATATATATATATATATATATATATATATATATAATTTTTAGTGAACATGTGAAGTTTTTGTATTCATAAATATTAAGCCTATAAGTTAAGTTTAATATAGAATTCATTATACCTTGGGAACAAATTTCTTCCTAAGGGAAATGTAATTATGTTCTTTTACCCTGGCTAAGGGCTCGAACCAACCTCTTTGGTTTAGAAACCAATCGGTTATCAAGATAGTTGAATGGTTTATTCTGCTGTCTATCGTTTCTAAGCCGTATTCCCAGGCTCTAATCTTGGTCGCGGTAGATGCAGTCATTAATTATAATTCCCATTGGGTTCAAATTATTCTAAGATATGTGGATAAATGTTAAACGACATTTAAGATCTATTTAGTAACTTTGCATATATATATATATATATATATATATATATATATATATATATATATATATATATATATACATATTTATATATATATGAATTTCATCACATCACCGTGATTCATATGCAACATTAAGTTACAAATGTCCTTTAATATCCAATTCATCTACCTGGAAATAATACATATTCATATATATTAACTGAGAGGTAAATTTTGTTGATGATAAGTTCAAATCGTCTCATTGGGCTCTGAACAAACGGAAGACGAGAACTGTGGATCACACACATATATATATATATATATATATATATATATATATATATATATATATATATATATAAAATTTCTCTCTCTCTCTCTCTCTCTCTCTCTCTCTCTCTCTCTCTCTCTCTCTCTCTAGTTTTGTAAATTAGAATCCTACTGAATTAACTTTGTCCATGTTATCACAGAAGCTTTCTTATTTCTGGATTACGATAATAATACTTTTATTTTGGTGTTTAATTTGGAAATTTAGAATTTTAAATATCATAAGGATCATAATTGAAAACTGGTAAATTAAACTTCCCTTTCGTTGAATAATTCTCGTGCTAAGTGCTAGTTTTAGTAAGTTGTGGTGTTGTTGTTCCTAAAATTGCAGAGTACTTGTCCTTTTTGGATAACAAGTCTTCTCGTGGAATTTTAAGAATGGTGTGAAAATCCTATTGCTGATGTGGAAAATTTCGAGCTGTTTTACTTATAAAAAGTCCCAAATTATTAATCAGAAATAATGGTATTTGTGTATGCTTTTACCAGTACAGCAGAGGTGGTGGTAGGGAACATAACCATAAACGGTATATGGACTTTTTGAGTCGCAAGAAGTAATAACACTGTGAAAATCTTGATGATAAATTGGTCATGTTAAAATCACACGGGCTTTGTTTGTCTTAAATTAAAAATGCCTTTGTATATGTAATCCAAAGTAATTGTTCTTGGATAACCGAACAACCAAGAATTGCTGACATAATCATTATGATGTTTATGGCTCCCTAATGATGAAGTGTTCCGCCTAGATTTACTAGTAAATCGTTTCTTCAATAAAAAGGAAACCCGGTGATAATTGGCGTCATGATGTGTCTTCGACATCTGACATATGAAGCTCCTAGTTTCCCAGTGTAGCAACAGGTAGTGTAGCAGTAATGTGGAGAATATCGCAAAATGAAAGTGTCTAGTGAGAAGCCCCGACAATCCAGCCCAGCCTAATTTGTTTTTCTAACAGCCATGGCTGTTCTGTTCTTCAGCAATGAGAACTTGCACAGCAGTCAAGATAATTGAGTTCAAACAAAACAAAATTGGGCAAGTCAATTTCACCTACTTAATTTTACACACACACACACACACAGTATATATATATATATATATATATATATATATATATATATATATATATATATATAATTTTAATATTTTCATGGGAAGTAAATTGGTGAACCCTAGCCTTTATGTCAGAGATAATGAAGATTAGGATGGAGGATATAAAATTAGCCCGGTACATAACTTAAAATAATTTAATACTCAAAAAGGAATTTATTTACAAGCACTGTGGGAGTTTGAAGGCATCTCCCCACACCTAATCGTGGGCATCTTGATTTTAGTGCTCGATTGGAAAGTCCGAACTAACCAGGGTATTCTGCCAGCTCCATTAAGATCACTCTCACCCCAACAAGCAGTTAAAAACCCCTCATTTACTGCTGGCAGTTAGGCACAAAATAAAGAGTCAGAGTTTTGGCAATTCGATATCAGTGAAGTTAGCGAAGAGATGTAGTTAGTTGTGGGAAAGATCGAGAAGTTTCTCTGATAAAAACTAACTACGTACATCGTTAAATCTTGTTATTAATTAGCAGAAAGTCAGTTGGAGTGGGGCCTCTGGATCGGCCAAAGGAGATAGATGACAGTCTTTCTGTAAGTTAGGCCTGGCTTGGTTTCTGAAAACAACGAATAAATGAATGAATATAGAATTTAGGCCAAAGACCAAGCACTGGGACCTATGAGGTCATTCAGCGCTGAAACGGAAATTGACAGTGAAACGTTTGAAAGGTGTAACAGGAGGAAAACCTCAAAGCAGTTGCACTATGAATCAGTTGTTAGGAGAGGGTGGAAAGTAAGATGGAAGAAGGAGGTACAGAAAAGGAACGAGGGGTTAGGGGCCGAAAGGAAAAACCTTGAGTAATACACGAAAAGAGGTTGACGGCACCATCTCACGGGGTTTTGAAAACATGGACATGGCCTTCTTTCAGAGACGTTAGTTTCCATGAGCGGCAGCTGCCGACACTAAGGTCTCATACAGAGACTGTGACGACCTGTGGGAAAGCAATCTTTATTTTCCTTATTCAAGTCAGGGTTTTCACAGGAGGCAAAAGCGAAGATGAAATTTTGGAAACAAGTGACGATCAATAACAAGGGTGAATATGAGGTAGATAGGTGAGTACGATTGGGAGGTAGACAAGAGGTGAAGGGTATAATGTATAAAAAAAAGAAAATGGGAAATATCATAAAAAAGACAGAATGGGGTAACTGACGGCCGATTTGTCAGAATTGTTCATTTTCCGTAATGGGTATTTCAAAATTAATTTAAATGTGTATGCAAGTCAGTTAACAGGTTGCCATGATAAAATTACGATATGCAGATCTGGATTTCGTGGTGGTTTTATTTGCACTCAAAATTAATGATCTTACATCATAAGATGTACGGTTTTTAAATGTTTGCAGTCTTGTTATGCGATTGATTACAACCTTTTGCCCAAAATGAAACACCTTCTTGGCTTATGACTGGAAAGTCTCAAAATATATAGTACCAGTTTTCGGGTAAATTTGAAGGAAAAATGATATTCGAAACTTCATTTGAAACTAACACGATAATCGCTATACCGTTGATTGAACCTACATTATTCAGCAAGATCGATATGTCGGACGTTGTTATTAGCTGGTCTTCGGTCATCAAGTTTTACAACCTTTGGGCATTGTTAACTCAAACTTTTTATTGCAGTGTTGTACGGAAGAGATTAAGCTTCGTAAGGACATTGCTACATCGTAATAATTTGCTTTCACTGCTAAAGATTTGAGCTAATTGTGTATCTTGAAAGACACTAATTACTAACTACAACACTGTTGTAACTGAAGGTGTATCACTGATTCTTCACATGATTAGATTCTCTCTCTCTCTCTCTCTCTCTCTCTCTCTCTTCTCTCTCTCTCTCTCTCTCTCTCTCTCTGTTCATAAATTAGGTAAACTGGTAAATTCTAGAACAATTTCATGATCCCCACGAATTGCGGTTTTAGAGGAAATAGTGTCAAACATCCAGAGCGGACCTTAACACATTCGATAAAGAACAGTAATTTCCTGTTACCAAGAAGGTACAACGAAATACTTAGTAAACAAAAGTCTGTAAGAGTATTAATAAAGATAGCAAATCCAAGCATTTTCTTTACAGCACTGTTGCTGTTACAGGGTAGAACTGCATATAAAACTCTAGAGGTCTGTATGCATGGTAACGGTAGATAGTTGCTTCAGTAATGAAAACGATAATAATCATAACAACATTAATGAGAAAAAATAAGATTGTAAAAGTAATAGATGTATTACATCTCAAAAATTTTTGTACTTGACGAAGTAAACTTGATCCTTTCAGTTCTTTAGGAAAAGATAATCCTCATAACACTGGCTGAGTAACCTGCATTGACCTTTGACCTGCCGTCTCTTTTAGCAGGGAACTTCACGACTCCTAACTGTCCGTTAAGTATGTGTCGTCATAGGAGCGCTTCCCTCCTCCAACCGTCTCCTTTGATTGTTTTTATGGTCCCGGTGATCAGGCGGTCTCTTGTTCCGTCTTCTCCCTGCTGCTGAAATTTATGTGGTATTCGTTGGGTGTATTTTCGCCTCGACAGGTTAGGCACCCTCGTCCGCCGATGGACATATTTTGATTATTTGTTAAGGGAATTAATTGACTGTTGTGAGCAGAACGTTTGGCGGCGCTCGGTTTCCTTCTGTCGGGTTCCTTGTTGGCGATGTTCTTGCATTTGATTTTTCTTTTCTCTTTCATTTCTTCTTGACCAACGCCAGAGTTTTTTTTTTTGGGGAGGGGGCGGGGTTTGTCTGGTTGTTCGTCTGTCTCTTAGTATCACAATTTGTGTTGAGTTTACGAACATTTAAGTAGAGGTAGTCCTTACGGCTTACGACCATGCTTAAATTTTGTCAGAGAAAGGAATGAAGCTTTTAACGAGATGGGGCCTCTGGTGGGGGGCATTGCTCAGCGGTGGCGGAGGTTTGCGATCTTCGACCGCTCTTTTTGTATATTCTCTTTCTAGTTCTGCATGTTAGTTATGTAGAAAATTCCAATACGCTTTGCACACACACACACACACACATTCTTCCGTAGATATTTAGTTGATGAATTTGTGCGATGGAAATCATCTCAAAACTGAGCCGATTCTCCGTAAATTTAATCGTTTCGAGATCACCTAATGAAGATAGTTGCCAGGTTGCTTCAGATCATGATAAATTATTAAAAAGGGTGAGAGATACTGGCAGATCTGGTCAACGGCCGCAAAGTTATGAATTGTCGACGAACTATTTTAATGACCGTAACAAGGCAGTGTTCTTACAAAGTGCTCATTGTTTCTGAAGCCTAGTATCCCAATGTCGGACAATTATGGAGTTTGAGTATACACTCAGGATTTGTCTTGTGAAAGAGTAACGGTCAAAGCACATGTAGAATAAGCAGGAAGAGGTTCCTATAATTGAGTTTATGAATGAGTTGGGATGACTAGCTGGGCCTTTTATTCAGTTATATCAAAATGAATGGCTGTAAAACTGTTCCTCTGGAATATTGTCTAGTGATTAGTAAACAAGTGCTGGTTACAGAGTAGACCAGGAGGCACCACATATATGGTATATTTGAAGAGCGACAAACGCTTCTCCGAGTATTTTGTCACATTCTTATCAATAATAAGATAATGGGAATTAGTTAGTTTCCCTTTCTCAAACTTCTAGCCCGCTCACTTGGGATGTTATATAAAATACTATAATTCAGAATTCTACTGCCGCACTGACACTGCAATTGAGTACCTTGAAACTGCTTCACTTGGTTAAAATAACATTTATTATTACTTCTTTAGACAGCCAGACAGACTTATGAAATATAGACCCATTGATCAAGAACAGGTTCAAGGCTGACAGCTCTGTCCATTACTCAAGTTTAAACAACGTGTAAATTTTTGCCAACTTGCTCCCAAGCTTGTTGACTCAGTGTGGGGCGTTCGCAAGTTTAATATTAAGCACTGAAATTTTGTTCAAGAAATTGTAAATTATCAGAGTTGTATATTGTCTGTCCACTGGGCGTTGGAACATCTGAGAAGCACTTGGCGTTGCACATTGTTTTTGTTTCCGAGACTTGGGATGATCGCCCAAAGCAATCTCGAGTCCGTGAGAAAAGTACGTTGTATGGAATTCTCTTCTTAAGTGTTGACAGACGTGAATATTAACAGACTTGTTGCCTTTTCCGTAAATGCACAGGGAGGCAGAGAATTCCAAATTGAAGTGATTTTTTGTCATGACTTTACCGGTTACTCAGAACGTATATATCTCATTTCCGATTTCTGAGTGAGAACAATCACTAAAGATGGTTATTACCAATTTCACTGAAAGGGTTTGAACTTTTCGTTTACGGGTTTAAATTAGAATGTCTGCAGTGCACAGCACAAGGCACACTGTAGACATTACTAAAGGTTCTGTGGAGCATCTTCGGCCCCAACTGCATTGCTTCCCCCTCTTTCATATTTTCATCGGTGTCCAGCTTTTTGTTACTGTATAAGAGCAGGTCATATATATATATATATATATATATATATATATATATATATATAGTATATATATATATATATATATATATATATATATATTCTTTAGCCTTTGGTAAACTTCTCTCTCTTCACCTCCTCGTTGACGAACTTCTCTAGTTCCATATATATATATATATATATATATATATATATATATATATATATATATATATATATATATATATATATATATATATATCTTTAGTTCATGTAAACTTCTCTCTTCACTCTCCTTGCTGATTTGAACTTCTCAAATTATTATATATATATATATATATATATATATATATATATATATATATATATATATATATATATATATATATATATATATATATATATATCTTTAGCCTGTAAAACTTCTCTCTCTTCACCTCCTCGCTGACGAACTTCTCAGTTCCATATATATATATATATATATATATATATATATATATATATATATATATATATATATATATATATATATATATCTTTAGCCTCGGTAAACTTCTCTCTCTTCACCTCCTCGCTGACGAACTTCTCAGTTCCAGAGGTCCTTTTTTCCTCACACCGTTGGTCTGTGGAACAGCCTACTGGAGGATGTCTTGCAATTGGAACTTCAGAAGTTCAAGCGAAGATGCAGTGCATTACTACTTAATACTGTTCTCCTGGCATTTTAATACATTTTTATCTGTTTATTAATTTATTAATTTATTTTTCATTCTTAATAAGTGGGCCCTTCTTTTGTATTTCCTACTAATTTCTTACTGTAATGAACACCATATCTTGGAAGTTTTTAAATTTTAAATCAGTGGTCCCTGTAGGCTTGTTCCATATGAATAGGTTTCATCTTCTGAATAATAATAATAATAATAATAATATAATTAAACAGTGTGCATCCATATATTGTAAGCATGCAGAATGAAGGTACCTTTGGCTGAGCTTGAGATGGTTCATAACGTCCCAAGGGGGGATAGTGCCATTAGTACCTCACGCAGTGCACTGTAGGCATTACTTAAGGTTCTCTGCAGCGTTCCTTCTGCTCCTAGCTGCAAGGCCTCTCATTCCTTTTACTATACCTCCGTGCAAAATCTCTTTCTTCCATCTTACTTTCCACCCTCTCCTAACAATTGTTTCATAGTGCAACTGCGAGGTTTTCCCGGTACACCTTTAAAACCTTTTAACTCTCAATTTTCCTTTCGGCGTTGAATGACCTCACAGGTCCCAACACTTGGCATGAGACCTAAATCTCATATTCCAATTCCAATTCCATAACGTCCGTAAATTAAGGTCGAGGCTTACCATCTTGACGTCTGGACGCATGAATTTTATTGTACTGGTGCACTAATACTTGCCATAGGAAAATGGTCGAGCAAGTGAGTAGCTTGTTTTGCTTATTTTCCATCAGCCATCGTAACTGTTTTCAGCCTGTTACTTCAGGTAGATTGATAACAAGCGGAGAGTATTGAAGGTCATTATCGTTTGACTCTCAAGTACTGACATTTTAGAATTTCGGTAACAACGATGCGCATGTCCCCGAAAACTCATAAACGAAAATGAAAATTTAATTTCCTTTTATTACTTATCTATTCTCCCCCTTTGACAGGGACAGTAACCTTTCTCGACGTGGCGATAGGTTTTTATGATTGTTTTTCTGTATGGTGGGATTCGAGCCTTTGGGAACTCTGTTCTCACGGATCTTGTATCCTGCTTTTCAGTTAAGTGTATTCATTTGATATCCGTTTCCCAAAGAGGGATTTAAGTATTAATGAGACGGACTATCCTGCAGCAAGAGTTAATTTTTTTTTTTACTATATTTACTATTCCTTTGAACCTTCAAGTTGAACAGGTGATTATTTTTATCATCACGAAGTTTGGTGTTTTATTTCATTGTATATATGTTTGTATGTGACCGCTCGCCCACGCCTGTATGTAAATTATTCCACAACTCATCGGTGAATATTGCAGAAAGAGAGAGAGAGAGGTAGCGAGATGGAGGTTTTGATTGCGTTTCAGCCCTCTCAGGCTGCTTTCTAGATTTCTACTGAACGCCAGTAGATATGGGATGGATACACATGATAAATGCAACCTTTCATGTTAAGGGAATGACTGATGACACCTGTGCTTTAGAAGAATCTTTCAAAAATTTGCAGTTGATGTATTCATCGCCTCATATCGCATGCACGCTTGCAATGGACATTCTTTATTATTGTTTGCTGAACTTTCATTGAAAAGAGTATACATATGTTTGATGTCGCTTAATAAAGGTATTTGTATTCGTCAGATTTAGAATGCGTAGTGCATTTGTGTTCGAGGAGCGGGTCAGAGAAAAATTACCCATGTTTTTGTTGTCGGCCCCTTTTTTGTAGCCAAAGTCACCAAGAGTCTGAAATAACGCGGGAAAAAAGTCGAGACATAGATATAGTGAAAGATACCCGGGAGGTCACAGGGCGTATAAAATGTCTTTCTTTAATTGTGTGATATGTTGGTCAGATTGGAAAACAGATTAGCCGGACAAAACCCAATTTATACCCGGATGAAAGAGCGATATGTCGCTCCCAACGCATCGTATGGCGTCATGCGTCCGTTAAGAGGCCATAAAGTGAGATCACTCTAATCTTGATTTTTTCCAAGTTTTCTCCTCTTTTTTTTTCCGTCTTACCTTATTATGTTGTCTGTCTTTGTCTATCGATCACTCTGCTTTACACAAGACTTGCTGATACTAATTTGTTTCACTCCTTTAGACCTCAGCAGTTTCAGTAATTAATTACGAGCGCGATCTGTTTCTGGAAAGATGGCATATCCGTCACGCGTATCTGAGGTCATATCGAGTGACCCCCGAGAGGGCTGGCTTTCGGTTACCGAGAGAGGTAAAGAGAGAGAGAGAGAGAGAGACCCGGCCCATAAAGTGACTGGAGAGTGTTAAACTCTCATAAAATGCCGATATACAGGTTGAAGATGAATTGTAAATGTTGATGCCACTCCAGATGGTGTTAGAGGGGAAAAGAAGAACCTCCATAGGGGATTAGATCTCACCACCAGGTACCGGAATGGGGTGTCCGTTCCCTCCTCGACTCGTTTCGAGAAGCTTTTATGGCTCACTAAGCTCTTCCTCCGTGTCATTTATACTTTATTTAAAATGTTTATTTTCTATTAACTCCGGAGATAGACAATGATTCTTGCATCTGCATGATTTTTTTTTTTCTTTTTTTTTTTTGCAGGCCGAGAAACGGTCTTGTGAAGCTTGTGGTGCTCTTGTAACTGGCAATGCACATTCTTAATTATTTCTTGTTGAAAATTCATTGAGAAGGGCATGCATCGTGTTTGATGTCGCTTACCAAGGGTATTTACATAAACCAAGTAATTGAGTAATCAGTAGAATGCATGGCAGCCTTTGGAACAAAGGATTTTTCTGGCTTCTGTTTGTAATGATTAATCAGTTTTGTGGGGGATCTTACGTAATTAATCGTTGCCTTGACCAGTGGATAATCACCCAATTTGTTCCTTTGGCTGCAGTGTTTGTTTTTCAGGGGACCATGTATTTGTTTATGATTATCTAACTTTGTTTTCAAAGTGGCTCTATGAATATTATGACCAAAGGTACTGCTCTAGTGCTTTTAATTTAACATATTGCTAATTTTGACGTAAAAGATTAACAGCATATAGTTTTATAGCACATTTAAAGGATATAATTAAAGATTTGTTGCTCATCCTTTAGCACAAAGAAAAAACTCAAGCGTCAGATGCAACAGACAAGTTGTTGAGAAGTTTTTTTTTTTTTTTTGCCCACAGAGAGAGAGAGAGAGAGAGAGAGAGAGAGAGAGAGAGAGAGAGAGAGAGAGAGAGAGAGAGAGAGAGAGAGAAATAGTGGTCTTGTTTTTTGAAGTAAAGAATTACCAGGAATTTCGGAGAACTTACCATACCTTGTCACATAGAAGGCTTATCGTCAAAAGTTGTTCAGCTTCAATGAGCAAGTTCAGTTGAATTGAAAATTGGTTCTATTGTAATTATTCATATGATTTATTTTGTGTAATGAAAAGTTGTAATTAATAATTGTCACGTGATTTATTTAAAATCTGCTGGTCACACATGCCAAATACGCTTGTTCTTGGTGGCAGCATTAACCCCTAAGGATTCTGTTTCCTCACGTTTTGTTTTTGGGTGCTCTTATGATTACAAGATTTGAATTCTAGGGTGAAGAAATTAAGTTGTATCCTTAGCAGTAGAGAATTCGAATTCACGCACATTTTTCACCCTCGTAACCTGATCATTTCACCGGTTATTGCTCTGATAGGGAATGATAGTGGGTTGATGAGTACTAAACAGAATGAAGACGAATCTTTTCGACGGTTCCTTCAAAGGCTTTAATCTCTGTTTACTGATATATATAACATGCGCGTCACGTCACCTGGAATGGTACCGGTTTTAATATGTAATAAATTCCAGAAGCTGGGCCGGAAAGGTTGTTATGCCATGCGGACCTTTCTTCTGTCAGTGGAGAGGTAACAAATGATCCATAAATGTTTTAAACGTGACGTCATAAATCAAGGGACGCGGTCGCGCGCAATTCTTCTCCCCCCCACCACCACCACTCACCCACCAACCGAAAGGCCAGGGTCTAGCGGCGCTCCTGGCCCTTGGCCCATCAGGTCCTGACCCTGCCGTCCATCGGACCTTTTCTAATACCGCCACTTTCATGGATGTTATCGAATGTTGCTTGTGATTAATAATCCCTTTTCACTTTCTTTCATGGTTTGATTTTATAGGTATTATGTCTTATCGTTAGACTGATGAGAAAGCCAGGCTTTCCATGCCTAAGGCATTCAGTCAGTTGAAGTTTTTGTTGTATGAATATTATAAGTAATTCATAAACATTAGCCATAATAGTGGACAAAGAAAAGTAAGTCTTGCTGGGTTTCACTTACAATATACATATATATGTATATGTAATGTATATATACATATACATACTGTATACGTATACATATATACATGCATGCATACATATAAATATATAAAATACACATATATGTGTATGTTTATATGTGTGTGTGTATTTATGTATTTATATGCATGTATGTATATATAATGTATATATATCAACAGTTTTGAAAATTTGAATAACTTTATTATTAATAATTGACAGAGTTAACCGTCTGCGTGTTTAGGCTTGCGTTTCGTCACCGTTTATTGGAGATAGGAATGTCTTTGTCGATCTTTCTTGACATTTCCTCTCGATCTTATTTTACTACGTCAGTATCCTTCCTCTTGGGAGTTGCCTTTTCGTCCGCGCTTAACAAACGTACGTAAAATTTGATCCTTCTATTAAGAGTGTCCAATTCCATGAAACACTTGGACACTTCCATGAAAACACTTATGGACGTAAGAATGTGTGGAGTTTCTCGTTGTTGCTCATGATAACTTGACGGTTGGTAATTAGAGTTTACCACCGGAGCTAAGAGCACTGGCGTTGGAGGCCTTTTTTTTTTTTTTTTTTTTTTTTTTTTTTTTCAGATGCTCTGGAAACTGCTTTAAAGAATATTGTTATTCTCTGCTACCTGCCATTCTCTCGCCGATAATTAGCTTGTTTAAGCTTCTTTGCCACCCTCTGCAATATCATTGATGTTGCAATCTAGTGGCCAGACCATCAGTTTTGGTCTCGCGAGTATCAAGTTAGGAAGTCTTGAAAAAAAAGTTTATTGTCCTTACTTAGTTTTCCGGCACAGTTTTATTTTCCAATTTCTCTCCCTCTCTTTTTTTTTATTTTTTTTATTTATTTATTTATTTATTTATTTTAGCATATGCATAGATCAACATTAGTCTTGTTATGTTTTTTGTATTAGACATTAGGATTAATATTAGTAGTTAATTTTGTAAATAATTAGAAAACAGTTATTCATTTTGGTACATGTTTACTGTTCTCAAGGCTTATAGTAACTGCTGTGTGAAACAAGTGTAAGGTAATAGAAGGTTTAGGCAATTACTGCTATTAAGCAGACAATACTGAAGAGTTTATATATTATATATATATATATATATATATATATATATTATATATATATATATATATATATATATATATATATATATATATATATATATATATATATATATATATATATATATATATAAACAATACAGAGCAGCCATAGCATGATTTAGTGTCTTATTTTAAAAAAATTTAATTTATATTTCAGCATGTTCGTTCGTGGATTTTAAAGATTATAATATATATGTATATGTATATAATATACATATATATGTATATATAATGTATGTATACGTGTGTATGCATGCACATGTATGTATGTTTAATGTTTCAATTGACATCTTCAGGTTTGGGTACATGAAGCAGCTCTTTCTTTGGAAGTTCTCTACTTTTTGTCATCTACCCTTGAGAGAACAATTAACGAAAAAATTGGGCAGGGATTATTATTTGTTTTTCTCTTTCGATCATCAGCCATTAGCATAAAGTGTTATTTATAAAATAATATAAACATATACGAATGAATGTGCGTGAAGCGTATATACTATATATATATATAAATTGTGTATGGGAATGCACATCCATGTATTGTGCATCTTAGCAATATTCGATATCTGTAGCACACACACTATCGCTTCATTGCAAGGGAAAGTTGCACTTCCAGTTCTTGGTATAATACCAAAATAAATATCGATGAGGAATTGTCCTTTCTTCTTCTCTGTGTGTAAATACACCTTTTCACATCGAGTGCATTAAACGCCGTGCGGCACTTCAGGGTTCGAACGAGAGAATAAAAACGTCCCTCGCATGGCTATCTGGGTACGAGGGCAAACCATTAAATTTGGTTGCTTGATCCCAGCGTGACTTCTTTTGGTGCGACTGATGTCACTCGGCCGTCATCCTGATGTCACAGGTTCAGGCGCGTGGTGGGATTTGGAAGGACGGAGATTTATGTGGGTGAATCGGGGAGGTAGATGGAATGGTGAGGGTAAGGTTGTATAGATATTCAGTCTTTGTGTCTCTTTCCCCAGCGTTGTAGCTGTTTCATATACTGTTTGTGTGTTGATCCGATATGGATGTATGTATATTACATTTATATACATGCGTATACACACAATGTATACATATTTATTATATATAAACAAGCACCCCCCACATACACACACTTATATAAATGTGCGTGGTGTGTGTGTGTTGGGGGGTGTTTGTTTATATATATGTATACATCGTGTATATATGTATGCATATAAATGTAATATACATACATACATATACATTCGTATCGGATCAACACACACATACACACAAACAGTGTACTTCTGCGTTCGAGAGCGTGATCAGGAATGATAAAAGACACTTTTTCTTTTTAAATTAATGAACTTGTATAGAGGACATAAATTCAGATGTTCCCCCCGTAAAACTTCTCTTGCCATCCAAAATATTTCTATTATTTAAATAGGTTCTGTGTTATTTTTGCGCTCACTGACTAGGGTACCCAGAATTAGAAACTGGAAATAAATATGTTGAGATGACCAAATACGTTTTCTTTCATTCTTATGCAGTTATAGTGTTTCTCAGACTTTTAATGGCTTTCAAGCTTCTCTCTTCTTTTTCATTCTTTCTTTCTTTCCTATATCAAGACATTTAGAAAAAAACAAAAACCACTCGCGCACACATTCGTGTTATTCTCACGAGGCTACACCATTTGTTGCGATAGCAATCTACACTTGTGAATTTCAGTTACCTGGTAACCGTGAAACGGGTCCTCGATGACCAGATAAACTGGTATCTCCTGACGGTGTTAGATTTATCTTGTTTTGAGCAAGGCAAATGGGATATGTCTGGGACGTGAGTCACGGGAAAAGCTACCTCGAGAGAGAAGCCGATACCTCCATTAGTCGGGAGTTCCAGATAATGTGGTTGGAGGAACTGGTGTAGGGTACGTGTTTCTCGTTTCTCGTAATCTCAAGATTTATTGGCCCTGTCTTTTAAGATTCCATCTTTTTTCAACCTTTTTTCCCCTTCTGGGTATCGTTACGCATGCGTGCGGCAAGGAAGGTCAGTTGGTGGGCTTCAGATTGTCACGTATTTTAAAGGTGCGTGTTCCTGTTTTTCACGTAAGGTCGGTATTGAATAATAATGATTCTGTGACCTACTTCCGTAATTGCAGACTGATTATTTCTTGCTAAAGATTACGCGCATATCCACACGAATAATCCTAAAGGCCGGATAAAATTCATACTTACTCTGGTATTTAATTTATAAAGTTTCTTACATTTTATTAATATGTCAGAATTTCGGCTAAAAACTTGACCAGTTGGGAGAACGGCCAGTGTCACAATTATATCTACGCCAGAAACTGGTGTTCTTGAGGAATGCCTTCTCTGCTGATACACCAAAGGCTTTGGTATTTTGTTCCTCCAAGTTCTGTGTCTCTCTCTCTCCATCAGTTCAAACTGGAGGTCTGAATATAGGAAACACTGACCAGGGGTCGTGTTTTTTATGTGATTTGATAATCTTGGGAATAACTAGCAATAAATTTGCGCAGCATTGTAGTAAACATGGTATCTGTACAGTTAGGGAAGGTTGTATGTATTTGAAGATAAATATTAAATTCTTCTTTCATGCATATTTGTTGAGTAGTTAAGTTGTGATATGTATTCATCGCAGGTTTAGGAAAGATCCAGCGAGGCAATGGCTACGCTTGTTTGTCATTTTTAATCCTTGGTTGGAACGTTAATAAGAGCTTTTAACCATTTCATTAGTACCTGTGTATTTCCTTATAATTTTCTTTCTGCCTTTGATCATTCTGTCTGAGATGGATGGATTAGCATTCAAGAGTATGGATTTGAATGAAAGTATGGTATACTTAAGCGCTTTATTATATACATGAAGAACAAGTAAAAAATGCTTCGAAAATAGTTTTCTGTACAGCGTATAATCAAGGCCACCGAAAATAGATCTATCTTTCAGTGGTCTTGGTATAATGCCGTATGAGCTGCTGCCCATGAATCTTTAACCACGACCCGGTGGTGGCTTGTCCTACATCTTTGCCAGATGCACGATTATGGCTGACTTGAACCTTAAATAAAAAAAAAAAAAAAAAAAACTACTGAGGCTAGAGGGCTGCAAATTGCTATGTTTGATGATTTGAGGGTGGATGATCAACATACCAATTTGCAGCCCTCTAGCCCGAGTTGTTTTTAAGAGCTGAGGGCGGACGGACAGACAAAGCCCGCACAATAATTTTCTTTTACAGAAAACTAAAACCAGCAAATAAACTCTGTGATTAGGGGTAATGTTAGCCTCTGGCATACAAAGTTTAATAGCAATTGAGAGTTTGAAGTTGTTTTAGCGCGATTGAGGATCTGGTATACCAGCCATGCATATAAATATCATATTTTAATAATATGGATACTGTTGCCTGGATAGATATCGATCTCGGTAATATTAATAAGGGTATTAATTTCGAAGTGAAGAAAACCATAGCAGTTTTTCTGTATTCTTATATCCCTTAATGTTTCAGCGCTGATATGGTGTCATTTTCAAATGATTGCAAAGAGGGAGGGAGACAGAATGCCTTACAAAATGAAGATAATTAAAATACTAAAAGACATTTGTTGTAAAAAGGTAAGACACATTTATATATAAGAAACATAAGCAATTAACATAATGGTATAAAACGGGTAAAATCTAATAAGTATACATTCTAAGTTCAAGACCTTGTCTGCATTTTGTAATGGTTTTAAAATGATCCCCCTTCAAATAACGTTGCCTTTTTTTAATATTCCTTACGGGAAATGACAGCTCTGTGCTGGGCGTCTCGAAACGTACGATTCCCTTTGCTAGAACGCATGTATTCCAAGTTGCATTTGGAACAAGTGAACTGGTGAGCGATCGAAGAACACAAACCACTAGGTAATCTCTCCTAATGGAAATATGATTTGATTTCAAAGATGTTGCAAAATGCTAGTCTAGTCGGTTTGAAGTATATACCATAGGAAGAGGTGTTCCATTTCTTTTGCTATAGCTTTGTGTATACGTATCAAGAGATGTATGGGAACCTTGAATATTTCTTTTTGGACTGATCTTTGCTTAGTGGCATTATATTTATTATTTAAAAACCTGTGTGCCTGACTGTACAAGACTGCTACTGAAGCCATCATTCTTAACATAAATGTAAAAAGTTTAATTCCTTTTAGTTAGAAGACTAATGATAAACTCGGTGAACAAAGGTCATGAGGGTGTGTGTTTTATATTTAACAATCACTGAGGAAAGTTATGCCAAGTTTCACTTCTTGTATTATTTTTCGTTTAGCCGTAGTTCATACCTTTCAGTAAGGGTGTCAGTAACCTACCGCTGAAAACTTCAATAGGGAATATGTATGCCCTTGCTTATGCCGTAGCTTTTGGAGCTACACATTTTATTGTCATTGTGAAATGAAAACACAATTTATTTTACTCATTGTATATACATTCAAGCAAGAACGAAGATCACATGTTCAGATATAATAAGAAGGCAGATAAAAAATCATATATGTGTGTGGAATATGTTCAAATATACTGGTATATATATATATATATATATATATATGAACATTTTTTTAACCATGTCAGCTTTCAATTCATATTTAATAATCAACACTTTTCTCTCTCTGCGGGCTAATTTCCTTTTGGCGCCCTCCTCGGTTTATAGTCTGTTGACGAAACCATGTAATTATCTGATAGCTCAGTGATTAGCGTCGATAACACCTAAATAAGCGTCTGTGTGTATGATCGAGACTCGGCAGCCCGTCCATTTATCACTTATAAATTCCCTTCGGTGATAATTCCTTATCGATATTCCTGATTAGCGTGGATTTTATTAAGCGATATTTGTAGCCAAGTTATAAATAATAGAGTATATGAAAATAAAAATATATATATATATATATATATATATATATATATATATATATATATATATATGTATTTATATATTTATGTATATACATATTTACAACATACTTATATATATATATAAATATATATATATATATATATATATATATATATATATATTATATATATATATATATATATATATATATATAGTGTATGCACACATACTTACATACATACATATACATACATTATCATGTATAATAATCTTATCGAACAAACGCTCCATATTTCTTTCTTTTTCTTTTTATTCGAGGCCAGCAGACATTGTCTCCGCTCTGGAAGTGAAAAGAAGCCAGATGACGTTGCCACGAGAACGTGTCGGGAGGGCCAAGAATTCGCTTTTTAAAATGAGCGTTGATTTATGGTCACTCTCTGTGATGCCGTCCAATCTATGATCCCCCTGTGACCATGTAGGCTGTCAGGCTTTTGTGTCACTTCTCGTAGTAAATTATTTATAGCTCTCTCTCTCTCTCTCTCTCTCTCTCTCTCTCTCTCTCTCTCTCCTTAGTCTAGTCGAGGTGACCCACCTTAAACTATTTCCTCAGGAATTATGGAGAAATAAAGAAGAGGTTTACTGAAATCTTGAAGCAAACTAAGTACAGCCAGTGAGTGGCCAGTTTTGTTGGCACCACCGGTGCCAAACTCCTTAGTCTAGTCGAGGTGACCCACCTTAAACTAAATACAGGAATTATGGAGAAATAAAGGTTTACTGAAATCTTGAAGCAAACTAATTAGGTTCCGTGGATCTCTCTCTCTCCCTCTCTCTCTCTCTCTCTCTCTCTCTCTCTCTCTCTGAGACACACGCATAAAAGAGATGAAAATCCGTATGATATTATACTTCGGAACAGAATTACATGTGTAGATAAAGAGTTATAGACGGTAAGAGAAACACAATTAAATCCTTTTAAGTTCTTTAATCAGCCCACATGCCAGAAGCTTACCTGCTTAATGGCTGTTTCATCTCGATGCTCTTACCCTGACCAGCCATGCTTCACTTACTATGGCAATCCTTTTATATTTACACACATTTATATAAATAATACATATGTGTGTGGTTGTATAAATATGAATATATATTTATAGGGAATATATATTATGTAAATATAGAATATATATATATATATATATATATATATATATATATATATATATATATATATATATATATATATAGGGGATGAATAATAACACTGACACATATACATATCTGAATGTACGGAAGTGTGTGTGTACCCACACTTATATGCGGAATAAGAAAATTATTTGCAGTATTCCCAGTGGGTACGTAATGACAATAAAGTACGTAATGAAGTAATGGGGAGTTGTAAGCTGCAAAACAGCAGGGATCTTTCCTTAACTAATTGACAGCTTTTTCTATCACGGTTCTCCTTGGCCAGTGTCTCTGTCGTTTATCTCTTGTCTAATTGATTGTTCCCTATAGCTGATCTCGGTGTTCCGTAACTTTTTCTGTTTTATTTTGTATTTTTTTTTTTTTTAAGTTAGAGTTGTTTGGGGGTCGGTCTTTTGTACGTTGTATTTTATCCCGTGAGCTTGAAAATATAGCCTTTCTTTTTATTGGTTTGCAAAAAGCCCTATCAGTGAAACAGTAAATACATACAAACACATAAATACATATATAAAAATATATATACACACATATATAATATGCATTTGCACAGACAAATATTGATATTACAGTAATGCTGTAGACACTTCAGGACTCCCGATATCATAAGATATCAGATAACACAAAAGTTACTTTTAGGAAAGCAAGATCCTCACTGACCTTGTTTAGTTTGTTCAAGAAAATTATAATAAGTAAGTTCTTATTCAATAAGCAGTGGGTATGTGAGTTAAATCTGATTTATATTTTGTCCACTTTAGTAGAAAATAACTATAGTTAATCTTCATAACAGTCCGTGGTCACTAAGAAGTCGTTATATATATATATATATATATATATATATATATATATATATATATATATATATATATATATATACACTATATATATGTATTTAGACATATATACACATAGCACTATATAGTTAAATAGGTAGGAAAGGAACTTATGAATACTGAGTTTGTTTGTATGTTCAAAGGATGATTTTATTTTGTTTGTCTGTTGCGAGGATAATTCTACTTATTTGTTTATCAGACCACCCTATCTTTACAACGGAATTAGATTAATTGGATGTGTAATATTAATAGTTGCAAAAAATAAGCATTAAAGTGTCTTTACTTCTGACGCCGTCCTGAAAATGTGAATATCTTCAGATTGAAGACTGAAAAAGAAAACATGGAACAAGGTTACAAATAGAGGCGAGAGGGTCATGTAATGGCGCCCCGCCCGAAAAGCTATTAGAAATGGAAGCATTTCTTAGCTTGCGAGGGTCACCACCGTTCCATATTTCACTCTTTAAAAGGTTCAGCGTACATTAATGTCTCAAAAGGGAGGAGGACCCAAAAGGTGACTGGAATCTGATCCCCCTGGCTTTCTTCCTCCTCCTCCTCCTCCTCCTCCTCTTCTTCTTCTTCGTCAGGTATCCAGAGGCTTGATGGGATAATGGCTTTATCTGCCCGGTGTGGGTCTCTCTCTCTCTCTCTCTCTCTCTCTCTCTCTCTCCGGGTAAGTTCCTTCTTGCCTTCGGTGGCCTTCTAAGCCGATGATGCTTCGAGCCTTGATGGCTCTGTGAGATGAACTTGACAGCTACATTTTGCAACAGTTGATCTCCGGATCATGTTGCAGAACTCTCGCTTTCAGATGTTGAGTGTTCCTTTCAAGTTCCCTAATATCTTCCTCTTCTCCCGAGTTCTCATTAAAATGCTTTAAATTTGAATTTATTTTCTTGTATGCGATGTCAGATTCACCTCTTGATAAAAGTATGGTTATTATTTACTACTCACGAGGGATCGTTAGCTATGAAATACTGAAATGAAATATGTATACCACATCTGCAATAAATGTGGCTCTTACATAATTTGAGCACATGAAATAGCTGCAGATGTGCTCTGTATATGCAATATGCTTACTGAAATACAAGGTCAGTCATCTCAATTTCAAGGTAACGCTATTGAAAAGCTCAAACATGTCTCTTGTCAGTAAGAAAGTAACATCTACAGCTTTGAATCATTATCTGTAAAGATTACTATATATCTAACGGTTGTCCTTGTAAGGTAAAGATCGTGAATATGACACAGGTGATCAAATCTTACAGTAGATGTCTTGTTTGTGATCAAGTGTTCCTGGCATTCGAAGGTTTAGTTTTTACCATTTGCAAAGTCCATAGTTAATATGAATAAAATCGTGGAATGTATAATTTAGAACTAACTGTCAGTCAGAGTCGTTTGCTGTCTAAAATCCAGTACAGTGTTCGTGAACTTGTAGTAAACCTAACGTACCGGAAAGCATAGGAATATCCAGTTTTACATTCTGGAAAGTAAAGTATTCTAGATTTATATATTTTCACATGCTTCGTTCCCGTTAACACAAGTTTTGCAGTGCTTTATAAGAATGTTTTTCTAAGAGGAGCACATTGTTAGTATGATTTTCTAATTCACGCTTATTTTGCTCCTATTTTTTCCACTTCGTGAAATGTTTCATTTTGGTGTCTAAAGGATTTGTGTGTTGTATATACTTTTTTTTTATTACAAAGGTTCGGTTTGTAGTCAATAGGCAATTCGGTATCTAACCCTTTGTTCCGAATTATATACCACCTGGAATTGCTTGACAAGGAAATAGGAAATTCGGTGTTGTGTAATATTATATATTAGGCACAGTGAGATTATATTATATATTTTTTATATATGAATTTATATAAATATAAAATGGCTGTTACTACATATATATAATTATATACAAAACTATTGCACAAAGGTAATGATGGTTTTGATTATTAACTATACAGTATATATTTTAGATCTTTGGTTGATATGAATTTATTTATAATCCTCCTCCCCTCTTATTTTCACAGGATTGTTGACGTCTGTGGTGGCGTATGCCAACTTTTAAAATGGCTGTTATTTGTTCTCTTGGGGAAGAGAACTTGTACAGCAGTTCGACTAATTAGGCTGGCAGACAAAACGAAGATGGTTGTTTGTTGGCCGCAGGTGGAGAAATAGCTCCTTATTTTGGGAGACGGCAGCAGGACGTCGTGATAATACGGCCTGTTGTCGTTGGTTGGTGGACTTCGCTGGAGATGGCTTTTTTTGTATCGACTGCTGCTGGTACTTCTTTTTGATATAAAGTAATATTGCTTTATTTTTGTGTTTCGTGGCCCTGGCTCATTTGTTATGGCCTTTATTTTTTTGTTATAGATTTTTTAAGATTTAATATTAATAAATCTATTTTTATAACCATTTCCTGTATTTTGTTATAGCTGTCGATTACATATTATTTCCATCATCCTGTGTTTTTCTTAAGGGCCGAAAGCTCAGTTCGTTACATTGGCGACCGTGTGACAGGATTGGCTCTGCTCTGGTTGTCGGAGTTTTTTTCACCACATTGAGGAGATGAAAAAAAAAAAAAAAATTGTAATTTTTTTTTTTCTGTCGGGAAGGTGTTAGGATCTTTGGTTTGTTCTATGTATGGCGGTGGTAGTTACCTGTTTATTTATTTGGCTAATCCTCTCCTCCCCTCTTATTTTCACAGGATTGTTGACGTCTGTGGTGGCGTGGCGCCAACTTTTAGTCAGGTTCAGGCAGCATAGCGAACAGGTTGTTCTCTTGGGGAAGAGAACTTTTTGAGTACCAGCAGCAGTTCGACTTTGGGACGTTCCAGGCAGCCGGTGTTTGGGCCCCAGACTGGAGCAGCGCACCAACGAAGATGGTTGTTTGTTGGCCGCAGGTAATTATTTTTGAGACGGCAGCAGGACGTCGTTATACGGTTGTCGTTAGTTTGGTGGACTTCGCTGGAGATGGCTTTTTTTTTTTTGACTCGACTGCTGCTGGTACTTTTTGATATTAATATTGCTTTATTTTTTGTTTTCGTGCACCGGACCCGCTCATTTGTTATGGCCTTTTTTTTTTGTTATAGATTTTTATTAAGATTAATATTAATAAAATTTTTATAAATTTCCTGTATTTTTGTTATTCCTCCTTCTTTGTGTGTGCGAGCTGTCGATTAGCCAGAGCAGCTCTAATATTATTTCCATCTAGATTGAAATGTTACAACCTGATATCCACATACACACACGCATACACACACGTATGTATGAGCATATATATAGTATATATATATATATATATATATATATATATATATATATATTGTTTTTAGCTATAAATCAGGGAATATAAAGTAGATATAACATTGAAAACGTGCCTGGAGTCTTTGCCATATATATATATATATA